>NC_086100.1:28203226-28450726 GCF_963921235.1 Mobula hypostoma
ATAATGACTCTGTCAAGCACGTGCACCACCTCATGTGAGTTTACTCGACTGTTGGGTGAACTCTCAGACCTCACCAAGCCCACAGTCGCAAAACATGGGGCTGAGCGCCACATTCCCACAACTGGCCCACCAGTGCTGCGATGAACGAATGAAGCAAACCCAAGTGCAGGACACAGGCATGGAGTTTGAGTTAGGATGCTTACGTGGACGTGAACGTTGACCAGCAAACAGGAGGGATCTGGACACGGAGCTTTGACACAGAGAGACGGAGTTTCATAGGTAAACCTTGAAACTGGAGCAAAACTTAGAACACATGGTCCTAAGCGGCGGGGAAACGTTAATTACCACACAGGCAAAACCAACGATCCGGCGACTAGTGGTTGCAACGCCGGGGTTTTTATGCTGCAGGTCTTGATGGAAACCAGGTGTGCCGTCATCAAAGAGAATTAGAGGCAAATGGGAAATTAACGGTCGGAACCATGGCACAATCAAATGGAAATTAGCAGAAAGATAGGGAGTTAATGATCGGGACCGTGACAACCAGTCCATGCCTGAGCATGTGGACTGGACCCAGAAAAGCTGGCAACCGCAAAGACTGAGTTTGCCAAAATGGAAAGACTTGGCATTGTACCTTGGTCGAATAGCCCCTGGGCTTTGCCCCTCCACATGGTCCCTAAGTTCGATGGTAGATACCCGGTCCCACACGTTCAAGACATTCCAGCACTTTTAACTGGAAAGTTAATTTTTTTGTAACGTCGACTTAGGAGCTACGATCAGGTACCTGCGTGCTTGGACGACATTCCCAAAATGGCTGTGATAACCCCGTTTGGCCTCTTTGAGTTTCTGTGCTTTCTATTTGGGCTGAAAAACGTGCACAGACTTTCCAAAGACAGCTGATGGACTCGAAAGACTTAGACTTCCTTTTAGCTTACCTGGATGACATACTTGTCATTAGTCCATCCAAATCTGAACACTTATCTCATTTCCGCACACTTTTTGAGCACTTAAGCCGGCACGAGTTGATTATTAACCCCGCTAAATGTCAGTTTGGGTTGTCAACCATTGACTTTCTGGGCCATCGCATCACCAGCGAAGGGGCGAAACCCCTCCCATCAAAAGTAGCCACTATTATGGATTTCCCACCGCCCGGCGCTACTAAAAAAGTACAGGAGTTTTTAGGCATGGTGAATTTTTAATGGCGCTTCATTCCGTGAGCCGCTGAACTTGTGCTTCCCCTGTATAGTGCGCTTAAAGGCGACACCCCTAATCAAGTGTTTGACTGGTTAGTGGACTTGATGATATCAAACGTGCTCTTTCCAACGCAGCCCTACTCGTGCACCCACTCCCCAATGCACCCATAGCTACTAACAACTGACACCTCAGACTATGCTATGGGTGCTGTACAGTTGGTTGGAGGCATGTGGCAACTGCTCCCCTTCTTCAGCCGGCAGCTCTGTTGCCCCCGAAAGGAAGTAGAGCATGTTTGACCACGAGCTTCTCTGTCTCTCTGTCACGGTCCCGACTGTTAATTCCTCATATTCTCCTAATTCCCTTTTCCCCGTGTTCTCCCGGGCTGCTTGATTGCGCACCTGATTCTCATCTAAAACCTGCAGCATAAAAACCCCGGCTTTGCATCCACTCATCGCCAGATCGTTGTTTTAGGCAGCGTGGTAATTCACGTTCCCGGCCGCTTAGGATTGTGTATTCTAAGTTTTACTTCCGTACGCGGTTTACCTGTGTAGCTCTGAGTCTCCATGTCAAGGTAAGTATTGCTTGCTATTTGCCTTTCCATTTGCCGTTCAGCTCAGCAACGCTCTGTGTCAAGATAGGGGTTGTCTGCCGCCTGCCTTTCTGTTTGCCGTTCAACTCCAGCAACGCTTTGTGTCAGGTTCCAGTCATGCTTACGCCTTCATCTGCATCCTAACCCGATCTCCGTGCCAGTGTCCTGGGTTTGGGTTCGCCCCGTTCCTTGCAACAGAATGATCTGGCCACCACGGACCCAGCAGACACAAACACCCCTCAACAAGCCCTCACCAGTCAGAGTACTCTACTGGGACAGCACGATCAACTCCTCCGGGAAGTCATGGAGAACCTGCGTTCCCTGTCTGCTCACGTCACGCAGATCAGTAACCAGGTGGACCGTGTCTCCACTCATTTCACTCAACCCACTCCTGGAACCCAGCCCAGACAGCTTGTAGCGGCAACCCCCCACATGTCACCAACACCCCCGTGAAGAGAGCCTCACGTCCCTGAGCCGGAGCACTACGCTGGAGATCTGGGGAAGTGCCGGGCCTCCCTCCTTCAGTGCTCCCTGGTGTTTGAACAGCAGTCGTCAACTTACTCCATGGATAAGTCGAAGATTGCTTATAATTTGGGGTTGCTGCTGGGAAGTGCATTAGTGTGGGCCACAGCAGTTTAGGACAACCAACTGGATACCTGCTCTTCTTTCGCCACTTTTATCATGGAAATGAGAAAGATCTTTGACCACCCCATCCGTGGTAAAGATGCCGTCAAGTGTCTACTTACTCTCCGCCAGGGCTCACGCAGTGTTGCTGAATATTCTGTGGAGTTCCGGACGTTAGTGGTCGACTCGGGGTGGAATGACGAGTCACTCCAGGGGTTTTTCGGAATGGTCTCAACCACCTGGCAAGGGATGAGTTGGCGGCAAGAGACGACACCGACAGCCTGGATTCCCTGATCTCCCTGGCCACCAGGTTGGACAATCGCCTCCGTGAAGGCCACAGGGAAAGAACTGGTCGTCCACCACCTTTGGCCACTTCTCGGCACTCATTTCCACCTCCCGCCAGAACAAGCCTCTCTCCTCCTTCTGCACCCTGAGTAGCTCCCAGCCCAGCTGTTTCCATCGCCCCAGGAGAGCAGCCCATGCAGCTGGGATGGAACTGCCTTTCTCCCGCTGAATGACTTTGGAGATTGAGAGCAGGTGAGTGCTCATATTGTGGCCAGTCCAGCCACTTCCTTGCCACCTGTCCCCTTTGGCCAGAAAGGGAAGGCTCACCAGTAGCAGGGGGAGCCCTGGTGAGCCAGACAACATTTCCTTCCGTACCCCGATCCCGGATGCAGCTTCAAGCCACTCTGTGTTGCAAACAACAGTCCCTGCCTCCATCAGCACTAGTGGACTCCGGCGCAGAGGGAAACGTTTGGATGAAAACTACATTCCACCCCCCCGCCCCCCCCAGGCGGACGTGGCGTGTGCTCTGAACATACTGTATGCCAACATCAGTGAACTTGAGACCAGACTTTGCTCATTACAGCCGGGGACTTTAACCAGGCCAACCTCAGAAAGGTTGCACCTGACCCAGGCTGTAAAAATAGGGGACAAGCTCTCCTCTACAATCACTCTGAACACCGGTGCCCCACAAGGCTGTGTACTCAGCCCCCTGCTGTACTCACTGTACACCCATGATTGTGTAGCCAAGGTTCCATCAAACTCAATATATAAGTTTGCTGATGACATAATAACTGTAGGCCGTATCTCGAGTAATGATGAGTTTGAGTACAGAGAGGAAATTAAGAACCTGGTGGCATGGTGCGAAGACGATAACCTGTCCCTCAACGTCAGCAAGATGAAGGAATTGGTTGTTGACTTCAGAAGGAGTAGCGGACCGCATGACCCCATTTACATCGGTGGTGCGCAAGTGGAACAGGTCAAAAGCTTTAAGTTTCTCGGCGTCAATATCACAAATGACCTGACTTGGTCCAACCAAGCAGAGTTCACTGCCAAGAAGGCCCACCAGCGCCTTTACTTCCTGAGAAAACTAAAGAAATTTGGCCTGTCTCCTAAAACCCTCACTAATTTTTATAGATGCACCGTAGAAAACATTCTTCTCGGGTGCATCACAACCTGGTATGGAAGTTGTCCTGTCCAAGACCGGAAGAAGCTGCAGAAGATCGTGAACACGATGCAGCCCACCACACAAACCAATCTTCCGTCCGTGGACTCACTTTACACCGCACACTGTCGGAGCAGTGTTGCCAGGATAATCAAGGACACGACCCACCCAGCCAACACACTTTTCATCCCTCTTCCCTCCAGGAGAAGGCTCAGGTGCTTGAAGACTCGTACGGCCAGATTTGGGAACAGCTTCTTTCCAACTGTGATAGGACTGCTGAACGGATCCTGACCCGGATCTGGGCCGTACCCTCCAAATATCCGGACCTGCCTCTCGGTTTTTTTGCACTACCTTACTTCCCATTTTTCTGTTTTCTATTTATGATTTATAACTTAAAATTTTAATATTTACTAAATTTTAGTATTTTTAATATGTAATATTTGTAATCCAGGGAGTGTGAAGCGCAGAATCAAATATCACTGTGATGATTGTACGTTCTAGTACCAATTGTTTGGCGACAATAAAGTATAAAGTAAAGTAAAACTTAGCTTTCCAAGCCGGAACTCCTCGTGAGCCTCTGTGTACCCCCCGGATGCCCGGGCACTGGACAGTAGTTCCTGGCCCGAGTCACACACTGCACAACTCCTCGTGAGCCTCTGTGTACCCCACTGGACGCCTGGGCACTGGACGGTAGTTCCTGGCCCGAGTCACACACTGCACAGAACACCTGCTCCTCCTTCACTCCGGAAACCATCCGGAACAGGTAGGATTCAATTTAATTTCCTCTCCTCAAGCCCCTATAGTTCTCGGCCACCCCTGGCTAAGCCGTCATAACCCCCACATCGACCGGTCCACCGGGAAGGTAGTCAGCTGGAGCTTGTTCTGCCATTCCACTCGTCTGCAATCAGCCCTTCCCCCAGTGGAGGTCACCGCGACCTCGTCCACCTCTGAGCCCCCTGATTTGTCCATCGTTCCCGTAGAGTATCATGATCTGGGAGAAGTGTTTAGCAAACAACGGGCCCTTTCTCTGCATCCACATGGCCCTTACAATTGCATACTTGACCTTCTTCCCGGAGCCTCAGTACCCACCAGTCGGCTGTACAACCTGTCCCGACCAGGACAGAAGCTATGGAGACGTACATGAATGACTCCCTCGTGGCTGGCATTATCCGACCCTCATCTTCCCCTGTAGGTGCTGGTTTCTTCTTTGTGGGGAAGAAAGACGGCTCACCGCATCTCTGCATCGACTACCGTGGTCTGAACAACATCACCATAAAGAATAAGTAACCCCTGCCCCTTATCAACTCTGCTTTCGAGCCCCTTCACGGAGCCAGTTTTCTCCAAATTGGACTTGTGGAATGCCTATTACCTGGTCAGGATAAGGGAGGGAGATGAATGGAAAACAGCTTTTAACACCCCACTCGGTCATTTCGAATACCTGGCGATGTCTTTCGGCCTGACCAATGCTCCCGCAGTATTCCAGGCTCTGGTAAACGACATCCTTAGGGACCTTATTAACCGTTTTGTTTTTGTTTATTTGGATGACATCCTAATCTTCTCCTGTAGTCTTCAGGAGCACACCCACTACGTCCACCAGGTTCTTCAGAGGCTTTTGGAGAACAAGCTATTCGTTAAGGCAGAGAAGTGCGAGTTCCATGCCCGTTCTGTCAGTTTCCTGGGGTACATCATTGAAAGTGGGCAGGTGAGGGTGGATCCTGAAAAGATCTGGGCGGTGGCAGAGTGGCCAAAGCTCACGATGCTCAAACAACTCCAGCGATTTCTGGGGTTCGCAAACTTCTACTGTTGCTTCATCAGGGATTACAGCGCCCCTTACTCAGCTCACCTCTCCTGCGATCCCCTTCCACTGGTCCCCTGAAGTGGACTCAGCCTTCTCGGAGCTGAAGAGATGTTTCACCTCCGCTCCCGTCCTGGTCCAACCAGACCCCTTTCGCCAATTCATTGTGGAAGTTGACGCCTCTGACTCTGGAGTGGGAGCGGTCCTCTCCCAATGCTCTGTCGCAGACCAAAAGCTTCATTCCTGTGCCTTCTTCTCTCGCTGTCTATCCCCTGCTGAACAGAACTACGATGTTGGGAACCGGGAGTTGCTGGCCATCAAACTCGCTTTGGAGCAGCGGAGGCACTGGCTGGAGGGAGCTGAACACCCAGTCATCATCTGGACAGACCATAAGAACTTGGCATCCATCCAGACAGCTAAATACCTTAATTCCCGCCAAGCCCATTGGGCACTGTTTTTTGGCCATTTCAATTTCACCCTCACCTACCGTCCTGGTTCCAAGAACGGGAAGCCAGATGCTCTCTCTTGTCAATACGTCTCCGAGGAAGACCCTTCCAACCCTGATACCATCCTGTTTCGTGGCTGCCCTCACCTGAGAGATCGAATCCATAGTTAAAGAGGCCCAACGGACTCAACCTGACCCAGGCAATGGAACCCACCCCCGCTCCAGTCATCTCTTCATGCCTGACTCTGTCGGTCTCAGGTTCTCCAGTGGGGCATACTTCCCGTTTTGCCTGCCATCGAACTCTGTCCCTTCTGAAGCGACATTTCTGGTGGCTAACCATGGATGCTGACACTCGCTCCTTCGTCTCTGCCTGTACTGTGTGTGTCCGTGGAAAAGCCTCTCATCGACCACTTGCTGGGCTGCTTCGTCCCCGACCTGTCCCTGGCCGCCCTTGGTCTCACATTGCTCTAGATTTCATAGAAACATAGAAAACCGGCAGCACAATACAGGCCCTTCGGCCCACAGAGTTGTGCCGAACATGTCCCTACCTCAGAAATTACTAGGCTTACCCATAGCCCTCTATTTTATTAAGCTCCATGTACCTATCTAAAAGTCTCTTAAAAGACCCTAATTTATCCGTCTCCACCACCGTTGCCGGCAGCTCATTCCACGCACTCACCACTCTCTGAGTAAAAAACTTACCCCTGACATCTCCTCTGTACCTACTCCCCAGCACCTTAAACTTGTGTCCTCTTGTGGCAACCGTTTCAGCCCTGGGAAAAAGCCTCTGACTATCCACATGATCAATGCCTCTAATCATCTTATACACCTCTATCAGGTCACCTCTCATCCTCCGTCGCTCCAAGGAGAAAAGGCTGAGTTCATTCAACCTATTCTTATAAGGCATGCTCCCCAATCCAGGCAACATCCTTGTAGATCTCCTCTGCACCCTTTCTATAGTTTCCACAGCCTTCCTGTAGTTAGGCAACCAGAATTGAGCACAGTACTCCAAGTGGGGTCTGACCAGGGTCCGATTTGGCTGCAACGTTACCTCCATTTCATCAATGGGCTACCCCGTTCACATGGGATCACAGCTGTACTCACTGTGGTGGACTGTTTCTCCAAAGCTGTGCACTTCATAGCCCTTCCCAAACTCCTTACAGCCCGTGAAACAGCTGACCTCCTTGTTCAACACATCTTCCGCCTTCATGGAGTTCCCTTTGACATCGTTTCTGACCGGGGCCCTCAATTCATCTCTCATGTCTGGAGATCCTTCTGTCAAGCCCTTGGAGCCTCAGTAAGTCTGTCTGCCGGTTTCCATCCACAGACTAACGGTCAAATCCAGCGAGCAAATCAGGATTTGGAAGCAGCACTGTGCTGTACATCCACCAACAATCCGTCGTCCTGGAGCACCCATCTCACTTGGGTGGAGCACGCCCACAACTCTCTGGTCAGCACTGCCATCAGAATGTCTCCCTTCGAATGCTCCCTCAGTTACCACTCCCCTCTGTCTCCTGCCCAGGAAGACGACATCAAACACACAATGCGCAGCGAGAGAAAATAAACAAATTGTGCAAACGGTAAATTCAATTCAAGTTTAATTGTCATTCAGTCATACGTAAATACTCATGAGTACAGCCACATGAGACAGCATTACTGTGGTGTCAAGGTGCAAAACACAGTCACACCCAGCACAACGCACACAGAGCATGTATCAGATAGAAAGATACAGCTGTGCAATGAAACAGTCTAAACTCCGGCCGTCCGATGCTGCTGAAATCTGCAGACAATCATAATAGAGTTTTCCTTCTGCCGAGAGGACACTGGCGGAGGGCAGCAGCGACTCCAGCCCGGACACCGCGCCACACCGCCCTGCTCGAGCGCACCGGCCGTGACACCTCCCTCCTGTGGCTGTAAACGGGCGACACTGTGGCTCGAGGGCGAGTCCTCACTACAACTGAGGCCCTGCCACTCCCCCACCATCCGCTCTTGCTCTCCGCCAGTAAATCAAACGTGGCATACCACACTAACAACGTCCAAAAGGGTCGTGCGATCACAGGAAAAGCAACCGAGAGGGTCACTCACCATTAGACTGTAAGTCTCCTTCAGTGTAGGCAGCAGCACAATGTGTAGCCCCTTCATTTCCTCTGCCAACGAGCAACTTGCTGACAGTGTAGACCTGCAGTACTTTAAGTTCTTAATGTATAGCAGGATTTTGCGATCATTAAAATTATGTTTAAACATGACGGTGACTGAACATATCGCCATCTTATCAGAAACCAAATAGTGTTTAGAACTTAAGTCCAGGAAAGGGAGTCCGCCCACAGACACGATGCCACAGCCTCAGCTCAGCGCAGAGTCAAGTAAGTGTTGTGGAGCTGTGAGCTGAACCAGCCTGTGCCTCGCCTCCGGCCCCAACACCCTGACCTTTTCAATCTGGCCTGGCACTTAAATTGTTGTCCAAACATTGGGTTCCGCTACTTTGATTCTCTCTGGGACCTGCACCCCGCCACCTCAATATGGCCTGTACCCAACCTTTCCAATTCGGCCCAGCGCTTAAATCGTCATCCAGGCATTGGGTTCTGTTGCTTCGATATGCTGTGGGGCCTGGAATCTGCCGTCTCTATTTGGCCAGTACCTGGACTTTCCAATTCAGCCCCGCACTTAAATCAATTGAACCTCGGGTCCTCCCTCGCTCTGGGCACCGGGCCTGCTACCTCACCTCCGCTGCCTTGTCTCGTCTTGGTTCTGCCAAGTCCAAAGGGGCATTACAGGCTATCGCTTGCAGTGCTCGTTTAACAGAAGAGGTGTGATTACCAGAGTATTTAATTGTTTTCTTTGTTTCATTGGCCACCAGCTAATTGTCGCTGAGATTCACCAGCACCATCTTAAAGCAGGAGAGGTCGATTGTGGAGTCAAGAGTTCATCTTATCATACTGAGGAGCAGTTCAGTAGCAGCATAGAAGCTGTCCTTAAGTCTGGTGGCACATGCATTCTGATTATTGCATCTTCTGCCTGATTGGAGGAGGTAGAAGGGAGAATGTTTGGGTCGCAGGGTTTCTGATTATGCTGGTCGCTTTAGCGGAGCAGTGAGAAGTGTAGGCAGAGTCCTTGGAGGAGAGACCGGTTTCTGTGAAGTGATATGCTGAGCTGTCACCACAACTGCCTCTGATTTCCCCCAAGTATTTTTTTTGTGGATTTTATCTTCATGTTAAGGATCTTAGCAAATTGTCTTTACAAATACAGCTAGCAGAATGTGGGAAGTTGTGAATTGTCGTCTTTCTGATGGAAAATACTGGTGAATTTGAAGGCACATAAAGATCATATAAGGTAAGGAGACGAGTTGGCACTTTCATGGTTACCATTAGCAATACCAACCTTAGTTGTAGATTTACTTAATTCAGTGCACTTAAACTTCCCAGTGTTATGGTAAAATCAGAATGCATGTGTTTAGATCCATAGCCCAGGTGAATGAATAACTTCTCCACCTTTTACAAACAAATAACAAACTGGAACTTCTCAGCAGGTCAGGCAGCATCCATGAGTTAACATTTCAGGTCAAAGACTTTCATCAGAATTGGGAAAGTTTTTAACTTGCCTATGATCCGAGATGTACACCCATCCCAGGAGAAGTAACAGGCAGCTTTCCTGGTTCTTATTGTTCTATTATGTTTAAACTATAAAATAGCACCACGTATTACCTGGTGTTCCCAGGTTTAAAAATGAACTGCTTTGGTATTAAATTACACGCAGCTGTAAGAATCAGTGCCCTGATATTTGAGTTACACGCAGCCAAGTCCTTAATGAGAACTCTGCCCACTCTCCACAATGACAGCTTAGGCTATGTCCACACTACGCCGGATAATTTTGAAAATGAAGCTTTTTCTCTTCGTTTTGACCTTCCGTCCACACTGAAATGGCGTTTTCAGCTCCCGAAAACGGAGATTTTCAGAAACAGTCTCCAGAGTGAATAAATCTGAAAACACCTAATATCCGTTGCAGTGTGTACGGGGTAACTGCAGCTTTTTAAAACCGCTGTCATGACGTGCCGGAACAGATGGCGGCAGCCCGGCATTTCATTGTTTTATTATTATTATTATTACTTTAATGTCGCCAAACAATTGGTACTAGAGCGTACAATCATCACAGCGATATTTGATTCTGCGCTTCGCAGAACCTAACAATTTCAGAACAGACGGCAATGAGACTGAAGCCAGAAGAATTAGAAATGTACTCACCAAATACTTTGACCCATAGCTTACTAAATAAATAAGTATACTCACTTTGCCCTGTTTTCTGTCCTTGCTTGTATGAAGGTGGTTTACCTATTTATGCAAGTACTTCTCTGACAATAGGTGTGTAACAGCCTAATGTAACATTGTATGGAAATACAAGATAACACTGATGCAGACATGTTTTTATACATTTAACAAGGTGCTTTATTAATGCAACAGAGTTAGTCAGTTTTTCAATGTTCGTCGTCAGCGGGTCATACTGTCTGTGAACTCCCTGTCAGTTGCCTCCATACGCATAAGTATTTGTTTTTTTTTAAAGTTTTAAGTCCTCCTGTGCGAGAGCCAAGAGCAATTCCTTTAAAGTTTTTCTACTCTGTAACTGGGCAAACGTGCACCAAGTATATCGTTTCCTCTTCGCTTGTTTTCTGTGTGTCCTGTGCATGCCCAGTAGGAGGAGATTCGCCCAAATATCCATCTAATGTGGACAGAGATACTTTGAAAAACGCTTAGTGTGGACGCCTGTCGTTTTTACTCGAAACCGGCGTTTTCAAAATTATCCGGCGTGGTGTGGACGTAGCCTTAGATTGCCCTTGGAAGGTGGTGCCGAGCTATTGTCTGTTGTTTTATTGTTGTTGTTGCTCGTGTCCGAGGTGGACATGCTATGTTGGTGCCAGAATGTGTGGCAATACTTGCAGGCTGCCCCCCCCCCCGCCTCCCCAGCGTATCCTTTGCTGGTGTTGTTTGTTAACACAAACGAACGATTTCACTGCATGTTTGAACGTCCATGCGACAAATCAACAAGTCCAAATCTAAACGTCTTGCTGACGGGGCTCCCAGAGAGCTGAGTGGGAAGGAGCATCAGGGTTCAGACCCAGCAATGGCTAAGGAACAACATATTTCCTAACCTGAATGGGTGCGACTTGGCGGGGAATCTGTACATCGTGGTGAATAGTTAGAGAGAACGTGCAGTGCAGGCAGGACATGATGAGGTAAGTTGTAAGGTCAATAGTTTCATAACAGTGTTGTAGAAGCTGTCTTGGGCATGGGTGTACCTACATTCAAGCTTTTATATCTAACTTCAGTTCCAAAATGGCTTACTTGGTACAACCCTCTCCACCCCCACTGTCCCTCCAGCCCTCTTCTCCCTATCGCACTGTTGACTCCAGTCAGTTGTATCTACACTTGTCAGCTCTGGCCCTTTGTTCCTACCCCTTGATGCCCAGCAGGGACCGTTTTCCGACAGGTGGCCAGAATTTTTTGTGCGTAGTCAGTCTTTGTCCTCTCGATGCCGAAGATGAGGTTCCTCCTGGCTGCGCTGAGATCTGGTCTCTCTTCAGACTTGGAGGCAGCGTCCTGGTTTTTTTAATGGGGAGCGCACCTGTGTTCCGGCGGGCCGTGAGATGACTGCCTTTGAGGTAATTCACCACCAGGACCCCTGTTTTCATCCACAGCGTGCACACCAGCTCCCACCTGGGAGCCATGCCCCTACCCACCTTTTTTTTAGATTATGAAGACACATAGTCGCCTTTTATTGTCATTTAGTAATGCATGCATTAAGAAATGATACATTATTTCCTCCGGTGTGATATCACAAAACACAGGACAAACCAAGACTAAAAAAACTGACAAAACCACATAATTATACATATAGTTACAAACAGTGTAACAACTTGATGAAGAAGTCCATGAGCACAGTAAAGTTCAAAGTCTCTCAAATGTCCCACATCTCACGCAGTCGGGAGAGGGAAGAAAAACTCTCCCTGCCATGCTGACCACAATCCGACTCTGAGTCATCCGAAAACTTCGAGCTCTGATCAGCTCTCCGACACCGAGTACTGAGCGCCATCTCTGTCCGAGTGATTCAACCTCCTCCTCGGTCACCAAAAGCAGGCAAGGCCGGGGATTTTGAGGCCTACCCTCCAAAAGATTCCCGACCACACAGTAACGACAGCAGCGGATGGGCGTTTCAGAAATTTCTCCAGATGTTCCTCTGTGCTTTCATGTCCATTCTCCATCAAATTAGAATTGCCCACGGCCCCTATTTAACAGATACAACATCATTTTTCACTGGAGAGCTGCACGCGCGACGCGCTGCCATCTTCTCCTCCTCATCTGTACCTCCACCTCCCAAACCCCCCACTCTGAAACACTGTTACCCTTAGCTTCCTTACTCTCACTCCAAATCTGACCTCACATCCACTTTCAGCGCGCGCGCACACACACACACACACACACACACCGTTGCATGGAGCTCCCACTGCAGGTGAACAAGGAAAGCTAGTTCTTGGGACCAGGGCAGAATCTCACCCAGTCACTTAGAAACCATAGAAAAACTACAGCACAGAAACAGGCCTTTTGGCCCTTCTTGGCTGTGCCGAACCATTTTCTGCCTAGTCCCACTGACCTGCACACGGACCATATCCCTCCATACACCTCCCATCCATGTATCTGTCCAATTTATTCTTAAATGTTAAAAAAGAACCCGCATTTACCACCTCGCCTGGCAGCTCATTCCATACTCCCACCACTCTCTGTGTGAAGAAGCCCCCCCAAATGTTCCCGTTAAACTTTTCCCCCCTCACCCTTAACCCATGTCCTCTGGTTTTTTTTCTCCCCTTGCCTCAGTGGAAAAAGCCTGCTTGCATTCACTCTATCTATACCCATCATTGGTGGCAATACTTAAAGTCATAGATGTTTGAAGAAGAGTGGGGTTCAAATCTAATGGGATTATTCTACAAAGAGCTGGCATATATAAAATGGGCCAAATAGCCTTGTGAGCAGGATTGCCTACAAATTTGTAAACAAGGTCAAATCACTCACTTCAACACCTAGTGATATGAAGGAACATTTTGCCATCAATTCTGCTCTGTTAAAATATCTCCCATAGAAGAGAATAGAAGTTACCAAGAGGTCGAAATGATCTTTCCTGTCCCACTAGTTAAGGGTTCAGTAATTTACTTACCTGAAACTGCATACATCAAAATTTCATCCTATTTAAGGCAAGGTGTTGATTATTCACATTTTTACGGTTTAGACTGCTGTAGCAAGAAGCCGAAAAACACGTTCTTTCTTGTTTGAACTGCACCTGTTTAGCACCATGTCGCCCTGTTTTCCAGCTACAGGTGGCGGGGAGGGAGCACCTGGCAAAGAATGGCTGTATCCGACACTGATTTTGTGTGTCTTTCAATTTCTCAGCATGATGAAGCCAACAGATTCATTTTTAGTGGCTTGTCTGGTTGGACCTGACAAAAACTTAACCGCACAGCAGGTAAGAGTTGAATAGGACTTCTAATCTACTAAGTTATATATTGTATTACTACCTTAACATAAACACTCGACAAGTAACTAACTATGACAATATAAACTGGAGCTAGTGGAATTGTAACGGTGGCCATTCAATTACTATCAATTACAATTCAAGGTATATAATTATTATCAGAGTATTTATAAATTATACAACCTTGAGATTGATCAGCCACTAACAAGAACCCCACTTTTTTTTAAAAAAACAATGCCCAACACCCAATGCGGAGAGAAAGAGGGAAAAACACAAATCATGCAAACAATAAAAATTAGCAACAGCATTCTGAACCGAACTGAGTCCATGGACCCGAATCCCGAAGCAGCCGGAGTAGGCTCGTAGTATCGGTCTCAGTTCATCATATAGTGGGGCCAATTCGCTGCGAAGCTCGCAGTCCCTCAGCCTCAGCGCCGAGGAGAGCAGAGTACAGAGAACCATCTCGACCATCACCTCCGGGACCGACGCCCTGCCTTTCCAGTCTGTCTGCCTCGGCGTTGTCCAGGCACCGGGTCGTCCCCCGCACTCGGACACGGACCCGACCCCGCTATCGATACGCTCTGGACCTGCCGTACTCGACCTTTCCAAATTGGCGCGGCAGTTAGATGGGTCAAACCTCGCTCCTGGTTCAGGTGGACGGGCTCTGACTCCCTTCAACTTTTCCCCACTCCGCTCGCTCCAACTTCTGGAACATCGCCTGACCTCGCCCCGAATCCGTCTCATACCCGCATGCCTCGACCCTCGGATCAGCCTCGCCTCTTCATTGTTCGCGGCGATGGTTTTCCACAAATTTCCACAGAAAAATATTGTTAATGGAGGAGGGGAGTGAAGGACAACAGACGAGAAGGATTTCTGAAGGATATGGGTGATCAGTGAAAGTAAAGCTCTAAATTAAATTCCATGACATCCTACGTTTTGAACATATTAATAATCACAGACACATAAACACAAGAGATTCTGTAGATAACTGGAAATCTAGAGAAACACACACACAGTGCTGGAGGAACTCAGTAGGTCAGGCTATGGAGAGATGTGAACAGTTGATATTTCAGGCCCAGACCCTTCTACAGAATTGTTAATTGCTTTCCATAGCTGCTGAGTTCCTCCAGCACTTTGAATGTGTTAGGAATCACTGTTTATTGAATCACAAAAATACTTCTCACTGTTGTATTTCACATATCCCTGTTACAGGTGATATTAATTCATCGTGCCTTTTGGTGTGTTGATTACTTTTAAACGATGAGGCAATTGCTTCTGATGTAAATTCAGTGTTACTGACCGCTCAGAATGTAAAAGGGATATACTGATCAACGACCACAAGGTCTTACCAGACACCTTTTGGTCAAAGTCTGCTGAGTGTGGAATATACCCCTTCCAATATTTATAATATTGAATGATCCTTTACTGAGATTGGAGAACATACACAGACTTGGATGATTTGAACTGTGTTAACTTACAGCCGACAGCACAAGATATACATTGCTCCAATGAATTCCACATCTCATCTTTTATTTCCATACACTTAACCATATTCAAATTAAAGTTTAGTTATCATTCAAACACACATGAATACAGCCAAACATAAGTGTTTTCAATCTTTCCAATCTTATCTCACGGCCAAATGAGCTTCTGAATCAATCTTCTCCATCGCAAATGATTGCTTATTATTTTCTCATCGTTAGCTCATTTTTTTATCAACTCTATTACACTGTCTGGATACTTCTAATAAGCTTTGTGTCAGACAGCCTAATTTCAATTGAATTCCTCCAAATTTTTGTGTGTTGCTCAGATTTCAACATCTGCAGCTTCCATTTTGCCAGTCCAATATGAATTCTTTTCGTGGGACACCTTCCTTGACGAACTTTCCCTGAGCCCAGCTGAAGGTTCTTGACCTGATACACTAGCTGCCCATTTCCCCCCATGAATGCTGCCTGACCTGTTCAGTTCTTCCAGCTTTTTGCATGTAGAACTTAAAACTCTCTTTGAGAGTCCCAGCACACCCCACCTATCAGATTCCTTCCTCTTCCTTCTGGCTTTTTCACCAATCACCTCCCAGTTTCCCACTTCATCCACACTCCCCCACATGATGACCTTCACCTGTCACCTGCCAGCTTGTCCTCCTTCCCCTCCC
Source organism: Mobula hypostoma (assembly GCF_963921235.1). Lineage (NCBI taxonomy): Eukaryota > Metazoa > Chordata > Chondrichthyes > Myliobatiformes > Myliobatidae > Mobula > Mobula hypostoma. Next base: position 28,218,982 of record NC_086100.1, read on the forward strand.
CGCACTTTCTTAATCCGGCTCCTTCCCCTTTCCTTTCCAGTCCTGATGAAAGATATCAGCACAAAACATTGACTGACTGCTTATCCCCCTCCATAGATACTGCCTGACCTGTGAGCTTCTCTAGCATTATATAGAAAGGAACACTGGATTCATATGTTATTCAAAATAATAACTGTTCATGCATACTTCAAGATTGTATTTAGTCTTATTTCTAGGACTGTTAGTTTCATCTTTCATCCTATTCTTTTCCTATTTAATTTCAGGTTATGAATGAAATACTGCCTGTATGGACATACTCTTGCTTGGTAATGTTAATTCCCATCTTCCTGCTTACAGATTATTTAAAACATAAACCTGGTGTAGTTCTTCATAGTTTTGCATTAATTATTCAGTGGACAATATTGATTTTTGGCCAAGGGGTTTTAATGATGAAATTCATGCTCTTTGTCTTTGGGATGGTGATTGCCACCAGAGTTTGTTGTTACTCATATATCTACAGTGTTGTTAGTTCTGAACACTACCCGAAAGTAACTGGCTACAGTCAAAGTGCAAATTTGTTTGGAGAAGCCTTTGGTTCAACCCTGGGACAAGTTTTAATCTCTGTTGGGAATGTCTCGTTCTTATGCCTAAATGTGATTTCTCTGGCTTCAGTGTCAGTGGCCTTCCTTGCCTCCATTCTGTTGCCATTGCCCAAGAGAAGCATGATTTTCCACAGGGAAGAGGTGACTGAGAACAGCCAAGTCCCATCGGAAACAGAAGATCATAGACCAAAGTGTGGAAAAATTAGCTCAGAAGACAATCCGGACGCAACCACCACCCAGTCACAGTAATGTTGGATGGAGAGGTGCCAAATCGGATAGATGGTGGATTGGTGAAGATGACAGATCGTAACAACACTTCATATGCATTCCGTCAGCTCTGGCTTGACTTCAAAGAAGGCTACTCATCTCCACGACTGCTCAGCTTGTGCGCCTGGTGGGCATTGGCCTCAGCTGGCTTTCTACAAGTTAGGAGTTATGTGCAGGTACTCTGGGATCACATCGAGCCAACACGGAATGCTACAGTGTACAATGGAGGTGCTGAAACTATCTCCAGCCTCATGAGTGAGTAAAGAAACTTTGATCAGTAAAGGAGAAAACTATCGAAGCACCATCTTCCCTCCTAAGGCAATCATAAATATGTGGGAGGGGTAAAGGGAGGTTTTAGGAGGAAGAAAGCAATTGAAGAGGGCAATGTGCTGTAAAAAGCATCAACAATGCGAATGTGAGTTCACTTTTGGGATTTCTGTGGTAAAACTAAATTCCAAATTCACAGAGAGGCTGGGGTAGCCATTTACCAATTTCCACCAAACTACAGGCAGGCTTGAGAACACTGTGATATGAGGTATATTAAACATTCATAACAAATGGAAAAAGAATAACAGGTAGACAATAGAAGATGAGAATCAGGATATCCAGTGCAGCAGATGGAAGTCTGTACAAGGTGCAATACATTAAGCAAAGTTTCCTGCTCAAGCAGTGATCAAAATAGTTCATTGGGCACAGGAGCTGGGATGTCATATTACAGCTGTATGAGATGTTGATAAGGCCACATTATTAATGGAGTTATTATTGGGTTATTAATGTCACTTGTACTAAGATATAGTGACAAAAATTAATACATACATTAATACATGTTTTGTAACTCCCGAACTAATCCAAAGAAAAACACAGGGAGACCAGGATGAACGAGCATGCTCGTATTTACTTTAGCAAGATGCGCACATATGATGTGGTGGCATGATGAGGTACGCCGTTCACTTACTTTTACATATAACCTGCAATGAATTAGATAAATAACAAGGAACGCTTAATCAAACAACGTATGAAACATTAAATACACAGCACATACTGTTCATACAAATCAGATCATTGCGTGGTGCATTAAGATAGAACAAGGTAACTGGGGGAACTGATGGGATTTCTCTGTACACCCGAATAGATCCAATGGACCAAATGTTCTCCAACTATTTTAGACATTAACACAGTCACTGAAAAATAAATCATAGGTTAATCGGCAAGAACGCGATGTTGCTGGTTTACTGGATGATACTCAACCTCCATTTAGAAAACTCTTGATCTTGGCTTGTAGATGCTTCTGACGTGTAACTTAGATTGTGAGCCAGGAGTTTCAAATGAAAGTTTATCTTTTTTGTTTTACAGTATTGGAATTTGTCTTACAGTGAGTTCTGTTGCTACTGGTAGGTTGAAGTTCTCCCACTCTCCACTACACCACCCCCACCCAACTCTCCCGTTGCCTTCCTTGTTTGCCTCTTCGGCCGGGTTTATCAGTTCATGCTGGCCTCATGTCTGGTGGCGAGGTGAGGTCTGACATGCTTGAAGCAGAGGGCGTTGTTTTACAACTCTGAGGATTTCAGAACGTCTGACTTGAATTGAAACCATGTTCATAGCAAATAAATTCCAGTTTGTTGAAACAGACAGAAAGGGCTGGATGGTCCCGTGAATTTCTCTGCTGCTCTGGCTCATAATGACTCTCCTTCCTCTGTCCCTCAGCTGCCAGTTGCTCCTTTGCCGTTGGGCACGTGAAGCTGGATTGGGAAGTCTGGGGTGAACTGGTACTCAGCATCTTGTCAATGGTGAACAGTGGAGTTTTATATGCCATGGCTTTAACAGAAGAAATCTGGGTTTCTTACACTTGTTACATCATATTTAAGAGCTCTTACATGGTTCTGATCACCATAGCAATGCAAGTGTAATACTGTAATTTTACCTGTGCTAAGCTGTTTATAATGGAAGTACAGAACTAAACAAAATGGTTAAAATGGTGACACAGAGGACAGCAGATGTTGGAATTTGAAGCAAAGCACAAAATGCTGGAGGAACTCTGCTGGTCAGGTAGCATCTACAGAGGGAGATGGACAGTCAATGTTTTGGGTTGAGACCCTGCTTCAGAGATAAATACATCCCAGTAAAGGGCCTTGACCTGAAACATCAATTGTTGATTTCCCTCCATAGAGGCTGCCTGATCTAAAATGCTCAAAATGGTCATGGAAGAAGTCTCATGTAAAGACTTGAACTACTGAAATGTGAGCCTGTTCGTGAGCAAAGTGAATATTAGATGTTGAGATGACGTAGCTTACATTTGCAAAGTGAATGGCTGGTCACTGATGAGTTTTGTGGAACAGAGGGACCTGGGCATACAAGGACATAATTTGCTGGAAGTGGTTGCACAAGTAGATGGGGCACTGAAGAAGACATTTACAGTAGCATGCTGGTCTTCATGATATTGCAGTTACATTCCGTAAGTCATTGCTGAGATCATTATGTGTGCAGTTCTGGTCTCCCAATGTCTTACGGGAAAGACATTGCCAAGCTGGAGAGAGTGAAGAAGAGATTTTTGAAGATGGTGCCTAGACTAGAGGTCTGAGTTACAGGAGGAGTTTGGCATGTTGGAGCTTTATTCCCTGGAGAGTGAGAGTGAGAGGGAACCTCAAAGAAGTTTATAAGATCACGAGGAGCATGGATAAGGTGGGTGGTCTTAGTCATTTCCTCAGGGTTGAGGAGCCCAAAGGTAGAGGGCACAGATACAAGATAGGAGGGGAAAGGTTTTAAAAAGAGACCTGAGAGTTAACATCTTTTCACAGAGGCTAGTGAGCACCTGCTGAAGAAGTGATCAAGGCAAGTACAATTGCAACATCAAAGAGGTGTTTGGAGGCTTATGGGCTGAACACAGACAGCTGGGACTAGCAGGGTGGATATTGTGGTTGGTATGGACAAGTTGGGCTATAGGGCCTGTTTGTGTGCTGTATTACTCAATGTCTCAATGAGGTTTAAAAATTTTACCTTGTCAATTAGTTTATTCCAAATCCCTCTGTGTGAATCTCACTTAACAAACTGAATTCAATTCTGTTGAATTTATCCATTAGCTATATCTATCAAATGTCAGACAATGATGTTTGAGATTTTTTATAAATCATAAGATGCGGGTATCCCTGACAAAGCCACCATTTTTTTTTTACTCACCATTCAATGCTTTCTGTGGTGGCAAGGTACTTCCAACTTCAATACTTACTGTTGCCATCCCCTAAAAATTTGTAACCCTCCAACAAGAGGGTCATTTTGATTGTTTTCCCCAAACTTTGTATCAATCTATTTTCAGTTTTTAAACGCAGCAGACCAGGCAGCATCTCTAGGAAGAGGTACAGTCGACGTTTCAGGCCGAGACCCTTCGTCAGGACTAACTGAAGGAAGAGCTAGTAAGAGATTTGAAAGTGGGAGGGGGAGGGGGAGATCCAAAATGATAGGAGAAGACAGGAGGGGGAGGGATAGAGCCAAGAGCTGGACAGGTGATTGGCAAAAGGGATATGAGAGGATCATGGGACAGGAGGCCAAGGGAGAAAGAAAAGCAGGAGGGGGGAAGCCCAGAGGATGGGCAATAATGGATGGGGATGCCCATCTTCTGGGCTTTTACCCCCTCCCCCTTTTCTTTCTCCCTAGGCCTCCTGTCCCATGATCCTCTCATATCCCTTTTTCCAACCAAATGTCCAGCTCTTGGCTCCATTCCTCCCCCTCCTGTCTTCTCCTATCATTTTGGATCTCCCCCTCCCCCTCCCACTTTCAAATCTCTTACTAGCTCTTCTTTCAGTTAGTCCTGACGAAGGGTGTCGGCCTGAAACGTCGGCTGTACCTCTTCCTATAGATGCTGTCCGGCCTGCTGCGTTCACCAGCAACTTTTATGTGTGTTGCTTGAAATTCCAGCATTTGCAGATTTCCTCGTGGTTCAGATTTTAAAGCTGCTTTTAGGAATACACACATATGAAATCTCACTTGTAAATCTCTCGAAATAAGGTAGAATTAAATTTATGACTAGACTAGAAATGGATTATAAAAGTTGACAAGATATAGGAGTAGAATTAGGCCATTTGTCCCATCGAGTCTGCTCCGCCATTTCATCATGGTTGATCCATTTTCCATCTCAGTCCCAATCTCCTGCCTTCTCCCTTTAACCCTTCATCCTGACCAAGCAAGAAACTATCAAACTCTGCCTTAAATATTACCAACGTACACTCCCCACACCCATCTGTAGCAACAAATACCACTGATTCACCACTCTCTGCCTAAAGAATTCCTCCTCATTTCCATTCTAAAAGGATGCCCCTCTATTCTGAGGCTGTGTTCTCCGATCTTAGACTCCCCCCACCATAGGAAATACCCTCGCCACATCTACTCTATCAAAGCTTTTCAACATTTGATAGATTTCGATGAGGTCACCACTCATCCTTCCGAGTTCCAGTGAGTACAGGCCATCAAATACTTCTTCATATGATAAGCCTTTCAATCCCGGAATCAGTTTCATGAACCTCCTCTGAGCCCTCTCCGATGTCAGCACACCCTTTCTAAGACAAGGGGCCCAAAACTGCTCACAATACTCCAAGTGAGGCCTCACCAACGCTTTGTAAAGTCTCAATATTATGTTCCTTTAATCGAAAGGCTCAGTTGGTCTTGCTCTCTCTGTGCAAACATGTGGATTGAGGGCTAGTGACCCCTCTGAGTTTAAAGTTCAAAGTTCAAAGCAAATTATCGCAGGACATAAATGTCACCATATACCACCCTGAGATGAGCTTTTTTTTAACAAGCAAGCAATCTCAGGCTTAGTGATACAGTGTTAACTTTAGTGTTTGTTTGAATAACTATCATGGCTTTGTTAATATTCCTAAAAAGTATGAGACTTTAAAGTACAACAAAATCACCTCTGAATCCAGGTCTCAGGTTGCAGCTAAGCTCAAGGGACACTACGCACTCGTAATCGGAATAAACACCATGCTGACCCTAATACTTCAAAGCCTCCTGACTGTTATCGTCATTGATTCAAGAGGCCTTGGTTTGGATATTATTACCCAGGTAAACTCAACATATGAGTAACATAGGTATATAGTTATACACATTCATATACTTATTAAAGTTATTGTATTTAATAGCTATGTTAACTGACTTGGGTGGTGGGGTGGAGATATATCTCTACAAAAGGAGTTGTAAGGCACTCCATCCCTCTGGTGCCCTTGGGCAGAGTGTAGCGCCTGCTTAGTCCCCCAATCAGGGTCACGTGAAGCCAGGGAGGCAGGTTGTGGATGGTCGTATGAGCGGCCAGTGCATATCACATCCTGGTTGTGTAGCCACTGACGCCAGGCAGACAACTTCTGAATAAAATTAATAATGGCTAGGGTCACCCGTCTTGTAAAGACACGGCCCGAACAGCGGCAATGGCAAACCACTTCTGCAGAAAAATTTGCCAAGAACAATCCTGGTCATGGACAGACCATGATCACCCACATCACACAACGTGACATATGATGATGATGATAATGTTAACTAATAACACGTAACTCCATCATTTCCCAATGGCCAACCATTTTAATTCCTATTCCCATTCCCATTCCGACATGTTTGTCCTTGAGCTCCTCTTGTGCCATGATGAGGCCATGCCCAGGATGGAGGAGCAACACCTCATATTCCATCTGTGTAGCCTCCAACTTGATGACATGAATATTGGTGTCATAGACAACATAGAAAATAGGTGCAGGAGTAGGCCATTCGGCCCTTCGAACCTGCACCACCATTCAGTATGATCATGGCTGATCATCCAACTCAGAACCCTGTACCAGCCTTCCCTCCATACCCCCTGACCCCCGTAGCCACAAGGGCCATATCTAACTCCCTCTTAAATATAGCCAATGAACTGGCCTCAACTGTTTCCTGTGGCAGAGAATTCCACAGATTCACCACTCTCTGTGTGAAGAAGTTTTTCCTAATCTCGGTCCTAAAAGGCTTCCCCTCTATCCTCAAACTGTGACCCCTCATTCTGGACTTCCCCAACATCGGGAACAATCTTCCTGCATCTAGCCTGTCCAATCGCTTTAGGATTTTATACGTTTCAATAAGATCCCCCCTCAATCTTCTAAATTCCAACGAGTGCAAGCCTAGTCGATCCAGTCTTCCATCATATGAAAGTCCTGCCATCCCAGGAATCAATCTGGTGAACCTTCTTTGTACTCCCTCTATGGCAAGGATGTCTTTCCTCAGATTAGGGGACCAAAACTGCACACAATACTCCAGGTGTGGTCTCACCAAGGCCTTGTACAACTGCAGTAGTACCTCCCTGCTCCTGTACTCAAATCCTCTTGCTATAAATGCCAGCATACCATTTGCCTTTTTCACCGCCTGCTGTACCTGCATGCCTACTTTCAATGACTGCTGTATAATGACACCCAGGTCTCGTTGCACCTCCCCTTTTCCTAATCAGCCACCATTCAAATAATCATCAAAGTTGTTGGTGAACGCAGCAGGCCAAGCAGCATCTGTAGGAAGAGGTGCAGTCGACGTCCCTTCGTCAGGACTAATGAAGTTAGTTCGTTAGTCCTGACGAAGGGTCTCGGCCTGAAACGTCGACTGCACCTCTTCCTACAGATGCTGCTTGGCCTGCTGCGTTCACCAGCAACTTTGATGTGTGTTGCTTGAATTTCCAGCATCTGCAGAATTCCTGTTGTTTACCATTCAAATAATAATCTGTTTTCCTGTTTTTGCCACCAAAGTGGATAACCTCACATTTATCCACATTAAATTGCATCTGCCATGAATTTGCCCACTCACCTAACCTATCCAAGTCACCCTGCATCCTCATAGCATCCTCCTCACAGCTAACACTGTCGCCCAGCTTCGTGTCATCCGCAAACTTGGAGATGCTGCATTTAATTCCCTCATCTAAGTCATTAATATATATTGTAAACAACTGGGGTCCCAGCACTGAGCCTCGTGGTACCCCACTAGTCACTGCCTGCCATTCTGAAAAGGTCCCGTTTATTCCCACTCTTTGCTTCCTGTCTGCCAACCAATTTTCTATCCACATCAATACCTTACCCCCAATACCGTGTGCTTTAAGTTTGCACACTAATCTCCTGTGTGGGACCTTGTCAAAAGCCTTTTGAAAATCCAAATATACCACATCAACTGGTTCTCCCCTATCCACTCTACTAGTTACATCCTCAAAAAATTCTATGAGATTCATCAGACATGATTTTCCTTTCACAAATCCATGCTGACTTTGTCCGATGATTTCACCACTTTCCAAATGTGCTGTTATCACATCTTTGATAACTGACTCTAGCATTTTCCCCACCACCGATGTTAGGCTAACCGGTCTATAATTCCACGGTTTCTCTCTCCCTCCTTTTTTAAAAAGTGGGGTTACATTAGCCACCCTCCAATCCTCAGGAACTAGTCCAGAATCTAAAGAGTTTTGAAAAATTATCACTAATGCATCCACTATTTCTTGGGCTACTTCCTTAAGCACTCTGGGATGCAGACCATCTGACCCTGGGGATTTATCTGCCTTTAATCCCTTCAATTTACCTAACACCACTTCCCTACTAACATGTATTTCCCTCAGTTCCTCCATCTCACTGGACCCTCTGTCCCCTACTATTTCTGGAAGATTATTTATGTCCTCCTTAATGAAGACAGAACCAAAGTAGTTATTCAATTGGTCTGCCATGTCCTTGCTCCCCATAATCAATTCACCTATTTCTGTCTGCAGGGGACCTACATTTGTCTTAACCAATCTTGTTCTTTTCACATATCTATAAAAGCTTTTACAGTCAGTTTTTATGTTCCCTGCCAGTTTTCTCTCATAATCTTTTTTCCCTTTCCTAATTAAGCCCTTTGTCCTCCTCTGCTGGACTCTGAATTTCTCCCAGTCCTCGGGTGAGCCACTTTTTCTGGCTAATTTGTGTGCTTCTTCTTTGGAATTGATACTATCCCTAATTTCCCTTGTCAGCCACGGGTGCACTACCTTCCCTGATTTATTCTTTTGCCAAACTGGGATGAACAATTGTTGTAGTTCATCCATGCGATCTTTAAATGCTTGCCATTGCATATCCACCGTCAATCCTTTAAGTGTCATTTGCCAGTCTATCTTAGCTAATTCACGTCTCATACCTTCAAAGTTACCCTTCTTTAAGTTCAGAACCTTTGTTTCTGAATTAACTATGTCACTCTCCATCTTAATGAACAATTCCACCATATTATGGTCACTCTTGCCCAAGGGGCCTCTCATGACAAGATTGCTAATTAACTCTTCCTCATTGCTCAATACCCAGTCTCGGGTAAAAAAAAAGTTCCCTCCCCCTTCCCTCTTCTATTCCCCCCCCCCCCGGCCTCTTACCTTTTCTCACCTGCCTATCACCTTCCCCTGGTGCCCTCCTTTTTAATCCCTTCTCCGAGGGTGCTCTCTCCTCTCCTATCAAATTCTTTCCTCTCCAGCCCTTTACCCTTTCCACCAACCTGGCTTCACCTAGCACTTTTGAGCTATCCTCCTTTCCCTCCCCACTTCTTTTTATTCTGGCATCTTCTCCCTTCCTTTCCCGTCCTGCAGGAGGATCTAGGCTCAAAATATCAACTGTTTATTCATTTCCATAGATGCTGCCCGACTTGCTGAGTTCCTCCAGCATTTTGTGTGCATTGCTATCCTACCGTGTTGCATCAAACACCAACTCTGATGGAACGCGAACCCACAATCTTTGAATTACTTGATCATGCATCAGTAGAAGTCCAACATTGTAACCATTTGTCGACAGGAATTATAAGCAGCAAGGCGGATAAGGGAGTACCTATAGATGTGGTATATTTAGATGTCCAGGTTTTGTTTTATATGATCCCACATATGAGGATAGTGTGGAAACCTGAAGCACATGGGATTGAGAGTAATATACTGACATGGATTGAGAGACGGTGAGCAGACAGGAAACAAATGGTTGGAATAAGCGAGTTTCTTCACAGATGAGTGCCACAAGAATTAGTGCTTGGGTCCCAGAAACTCATTATAGGTCAACGTTTTGGACGACAGATCTAAATGTAAGTGGGCAGAGACTGTAAGCCTTGGAGAACAATGTACTTGATCAATAAGGCAGGCACACAAGGAAGATTGCAGATGCTGGAAATCAGGAGCGACACAAGTTGCTGGGAAAATTCAGCGGGACAGGCAGCATTAATAGTGGAAAATGGACAATCAACATTTCAGGTCAAGACTCTTCATCTGCACTCGTTTAGTTCTGCAGAAGGGTCTCAACTGGAAACGTTGACCACCCATTTCTCTCCGTAGATGCTGCCTGATACACCAATGTCCTTCAGCATTTTGTGAGAAAAACGAGAAGGCTGCCCAAAAGAAAACTAGATTGAGTTTGTTCCATAATATAACATATTGACACCCTAACCTGCGTACACAAAACTGTATGCCATTTGCTTCCAGCTCAATCTTAGTCTTCACCTGTACAGGCAATTAGGTGACTGAGAGGGGTGCACATCAACCTCACCATACATAAGATGCTGCTTTAAAGTAATATTCTGCAGATGAATATATGTACAGCCTTTCCTTTCTGGAATTTAGACCTTGCAGCTATTCTGTGATCCTCCAAAAGGACCGCGACCTTGTGGTTTGGAGGTTTGCGTGCTTTAGCAACCAGGAGGGCTCTGCTGGCTGGAGTCAGGGCTTCATGCTTTGGTTCTTGGTAGGGCCACTCATGGCAAACAGGTAAAAGGGTAGGTAGAGGCCAGACTAAGAGTCTGGGTTTGGAGGTTCAGCTCAGGGATAACAACCCTGACTGGTAAAATAAAACTGTTATGGAAACAGTAATGAAGAATTCTTCAATACCTGAGTCTGTGAAGAGTTATAATTTCAGGTTGTGTACCGCATACAATCTCTGATATTAAGTGGAAGCACTGACCAAGGACAGACAGAGATGGAAGACCTTCATTGCCCCAAATGCCAGTTGTGCAATGGTGCAATAAATAAGTATTCCATTTTGTGTTGATGCCTGTGAGTATAATGTTCAGAATAATTTCTACAACTGCTTTTTAATTTTTGCAGGTTCTTATTTATGCAACTTACTTTGCAACAGTAGCAGGGCTTTCTTTTGTCGGAGGAGTCTACACTGTCATTCAAACTGGACAGAGAAGAAAGAGGCAAATGTGTTCAAGGGTCAATGAAGATACCTCACCGTCCACAGGTGATGTCACTATAGCGGTACAGCTCTGAAGAATATTTACATACAGTAGTCATTCACAGTATTTGTTTTAATTGTCAGCAACGTAAGATCTGCTGCTGTGGGCAAGAGTCCATCAGATTGATTAGAGTGGAAGGAAGTAAACTTATTTTGGGAAATCAGTGTGAATCAACCTCTTGGCAGTCATGGCATTTATTATAGATGAAGAATGGTTATACTCCCATGTTGGGCAATAAGCAATAATCACATGCTACTGTTCACCCCACATACATCTTGCTGGATTGGCTATTGGCCTCATATTGCATCAGCTGCATGAGAAGTCATGCGTGAAGTATTGGGTATTAGGTGCCCAAATGCACTTTTTTTTTTGCCAGGTATGGATAACTTTCTACCGGAAGCCCATCCACTCCAGTGTTTTAGAGTCTAAAAGCATGTAGCTGAGAAACGGGCCCTTGGGCCTCCCATGTACATGTGAATAATCAAGTGCCTATCTACACTAGTTCCACATTTCTTCCTGCATCCCAAAGTTCAAAGTAAATATCAAAATACATAAATGCCACCTTATACAACCCTGAGATTCATTTTCTTGCAGGCATACTCAATAAACACATAGAATAATAACAAAAACAGCACTATTCTATTCCCATCATTCACCTACATTAGGGGCAATTTACATGTAAACAACACATCCTTGGCGTGTGAGAGAGTGGTCACAGGGAGGATGATCAGACTGCTCACAGACAGCACTCATGGGCAGCATCAAGCCTGGGTTTTAGCAGTTGCACAGCACTAACAGCCGGGTCACTGTGCCTCGGTGCTATACTTGACCTGGTATTGCCCTGATATCAAAGGCAGCCACAATTACTTTACCTCGTGGTTGAATCCCACTGACAATCAGTTCAGGTCTTCGATGAGGTAAGTGCTGTTCAATAGAACCACTGATGACTCTGATTCCATTATTGTAATTGGGTGCAGCCTGGTATGCAGCTGATTGGACAAACTGTGTCTGAGAAGTAGTAAAATAACTTTTCATCTGTTTGTAAGTCAGTAAAGTCATAACAATTTAAATAGAATCTTCAAGAAAGCAAAACTTACAGCAAGATGATTTCTCCCAGTAATTTCTACCCCTCCCTCTTCTCTCTTTGTCCATTCCCATCCTGGGCCCTGTCCTATCCTTGCTCTTCTCCACACCTACCCATTACACCCATTCTCCTTCAACTTTCTCCCATCACCACTCTGTTCACCTATCAGTTTCTTCTTCTTCAACCCTTGACCTCTTCCATCTATCATTTCCCAACTCTCACTTAACTTCGCCCATCCCACCCACCCACCTTTCCCCTCACCCGGTCTCCCTGTCACCTGCCGGCTTGTACTCCTCCCCTTTCTCCCACCTTCCTATTCTGGCTTCTTCCCCCATACTTTCCAGATCTGATGAAGGGTCTTGGCCCCAAACAGCGACTGTTTATTCCCCTGACCTGCTGAGTTCCTTCAATATTTTGCGTGTGTTACAGGAGGATGTTACGGTATGGAGTGCAGAGGAGATTTACAGAGATGCTGCCTGGATTGGAGAGTGTGCCTTATTAGTTTGAGTGAACTTCGCGCAATGGAGGATGAGAGGTGACCTGATAGAGGTGTATAAGATGATGAGAGGCATTAATCGTGTGGAGAGCAAGAGGCTTTTTTCCAGGGCTGAAAAGGCTAACTTGAGAGGGCATAGCTTTGTGCTTGGAAATAAGTACAAGGGGGATGTCAGAGTTAAGTTTTTTTACACAGCAAGTGGTTGGTGTGTGGAATGTACTGCCAGTGACAGTGGTGGAGGTGGATACAATAGGGTCTTATAAGAGTCTCTTAGATAGGTAAATGGAGCTTAGAAAAATAGAGGGTTATGTGGTAGGGAAATTCTAGGTAGTTTTTAGAGTAGGTTACATGTTTGCCACAACATTTTGGGCTGAAGCACCTGTAATGTGTTGTAGATTTCTATGATCACATCAAAATATATAGAAATGATGGGACATTGATGGGTTAGTGGTCTGGTTGTCAATGAAAAGATAGGCAGGGGCAAGTCTATGGAGGGGGAGGGAGGAATGGAACCAGTTTATTTAGAAACAAGGATCAAAATATCAGGATTTTAATATTCCAGGAGCCAGCAGATGCTGACAAGCATTGCGTGGTGCTGATGAAGCTGCAGTGTTTTGAATGACCTCTGGTCTACAGCAGAGGTTGTTCAGAGGTTTTCCCAGAACTGCTCTTTGAAAGATTGAGTGGCCTACTCCTTACCTTACAAAGCAGGGGCTAGGACATCGTGACACAAAATTGACCGTGAAGCAGCTTTCAAATCCACTGACGGCAGCTGAACACTTCAGCCAATGAGATATTTTTGAAACAACACACATCAAAGTTGCTGGTGAACGCAGCAGGCCAAGCAGCATTTATAGGAAGAGGCGCAGTCGACGTTTCAGGCCGAGACCCTTCGTCACTAACGGTCTCGGCCTGAAACGTCGACTGCGCCTCTTCCTATAGATGCTGCTTGGCCTGCTGCGTTCACCAGCAACTTTGATGTATGTTGCTTGAATTTCCAGCACCTGCAGAATTCCTGTTGTTTGAGATATTTTTGAAATAGTATTTAGATAAATTTTCACAGTATAGAAATAAAAAGTTTATAAAGACAAGACAAAGTTATAGAATCACAGGAATGAAGGTTTTCCTTTGCTTTGCAAATTCCCCGATGAAATGAATAACAAGAGTAGTCGCCAAGCGATGAAAAATACTTCATCAAGCTTTGGGCGGGGACTCCGCCTTCTGCTCGTGGACATGTACGACACAGTTTCTTTCTGTCTGCCTTTAATTTCTCCCTTTCCCGACTTAAACTTTGAACTTTTAACTTTATTTATTTGGATCTTTCAAAGTGATACTTATAACTATGGCTATCTTGAGAAGCACTAAAAAAGTTCCCGATACTGGTAATGGTAAATCTAAAAAAACTGACGAAGCTTCTGAAGAGCCAGCCTGGGTTAATAGATTAGAGAGTCAAATGAGCTCTATTGTCACTGAATTAACTCAACTAAAAGAAAGTCTTCTTTCTTTGGAGGAAAAAATTGATTCTTTGAGCTTGGATCTTAAAGAAGTAACCCGTAATGCGGTTGATATTTCTTCTCGTTTGGAGAAAGGACAACGTCGGATTGTTGATTTGGAATCTCGTTCTCATCGTTATAATATTCGAATTGTTGGATTGAAAGTGAAATCAGAATCTGCCGACATACTGGACTATTCGCTAAAATGGTTCAATCTCTATTTCCTGAGGCATTTTCACAATTGCCCGTCATCAAAGTAGCCCACAGGGTTGGAACTCCGAGACAAGGTAGAAACAGACATGTTATTGTGTGTTTCCTCCGTATCCGAGACAAAGACCGTATTATCATACTGGCAAGAAAACAAAGACTGTTTAAATTTCAAGGCTCTGAGATTTGTTTCTTTCAAGATTTTCCACGTGAAGTTGTTCAGCAAAGTTCTGGATTCGCGACGGTAATGCAAATGGCCTTTCAAAAACAGATGTATCCCTTCTTTCTTTATCCAGCTAAATTAAGGCTTTTCGCTAAAGACTCTGGGGTTCATATCTTTGACGATCCAGCCAATGTACTGCGTTTTATTAATTCTGTCCCGGATGGGTCCGAAGCCTGAAGTTTAAAAGACTTCAATTATTTGATCGTTTTGCGATATAAGGAATGATGAGATCGGAAGAATTGAGAAGTACAAACAGTCTTGGTATTAAAAAGAACCTTTATCTTTGAAATAGACTAGTTTGTACTGTTTTAACTTTAGAATATATTTTATGGGATCTATTGGAAGACTGTAGAAATTTTAAACCATTTTGAATTTCTGTTTGCTATATATATGAATTAATTGTTTCTTTTTGCTTTGTATGGTTTTGTTAAGAACTTTTAACTACTATTCAGTTTTTTTTACATTTTATAGTTAGATGTAAAAATTTAAAGATGGTGACGTTTTCTCTTCTGTGCAAATATTTCAAGAATTTGTTTTGGAAGTGCATTTTTCCTTATCTAATGTTATGAAGGTTACTTTCTAAATTGAAGCCGTTTCTGTTAACTTTTTTCTAATTTAATTGTAATGGGTTGTATGTCGACTGTAATGAGTCGTATACCTGGGAGAGGGAGACAGATTACTTTTTTTTATTTGTACCTTTTATTTAGGCAAGTGCAGTTCAGAATTGCTTCTATGCATTTCTTGGGGCTTGCGTCGATTAATGTCGAATTATTTCTGGGCTTTGTAGGTTGGGTGGGTTTTTTTCTTTTTTTTATTTCTATTTTTTATTCCCATTATGGAATTCCGGAGCGTACACAAATTAATATCATTGTTGTTTATCACCACCATTCAAAATTTCTTTATCCTGTCATGTGTTTAACTGTTTTCTTTAGATATAAAGTTTCATGATGTTAGTTAAACAGTTAAATGTTTTAAGTTGGAACGTCCGTGGTTGGAATCATCCTATTAAGTGTAAGAAAACATTTTAAATTATTAACCGATTCCAACCTGATATAATCTTTGTACAAGAGACACATGTCAGGTTATGTGATAACAATCGATTTTTTTAATCTTGGAGGGGCCCTCAGATTCACGCAAACTTTCAAAGTAAGATTAGGAGTGTTTCCATTTTTATTGATTCCAATATTTCCCTTAATCAGAAGGATATTATATCTGATGATAATGGTATATTTTTGATTGTTAAAGGAACCATTTACAATAAGAAAATGGTTTTGGTTAATATATATGGACCAAATACTGATGATCCATCATTTTTTAAAGATATTTTTGCTCTATTACCTGATTTAAATGAATATATGTTATTAATGGGTGGAGATTTTAATATTTGCTTAAATCCCTTGTTAGATAAATCATCACCTAGATATCAACCCCCTAATCGTTCTGCATCACTTATTAATTCCTTTTTAATTGATTATGGTTTAATTGAAGTCTGGAGACATATGCATCCTACTGATAGAGAATATTCCTTTTTTCACATGTTCATAATAAATCTTCGAGAATCGACTATTTTATAGCCGACCCTCGACTTTTACTTAATGTTCAGAAATGTGAATATGATGTAATTGTTATTTCTGATCATGCTACTTTAAATTTAATATTTGATTTGAAAGATGTTGTTTCTACAAGACCACCTTGGCGTTTTCCAGAACATTTGTTACAAAGTTCAGATTTTGTTGAGTTTATTGAAACTCAGATAAAAGAGTTTTTTCTCTTTAATAATACAGGAAACGTCTCAAAGTTAGTAATTTGGGATACGTTAAAAGCTTATTTATGTGGTCAGATTATTCCTTATTTATCTAGGTTGAAGAAACAGACAAGAGTAGAATTAGATAAAATTGCTAAAGAAATTAAAGAATTAGATGTTTCAATGCAATCATTCCAAATGTTGAATTGTTTAAAAGAAGAGTGGAACTACAATCACAATATAATTTATTATTAACTTACCCTATTGAAGGATATTTGCTTAAATTAAAAAGTCAGTTTTATATTTTTGGGGATAAAAATAATAGGCTATTAGCTTCCCAATTAAGGGCTGCTAAAGCTAAAAGACAAATTTTAAAGATTCGCAAAGATAGTGGAGATATAGTAAGTAATTATGAAGATATTAATAATATCTTTCAGGATTTTTATTCTGATCTTTATAAATCTCAGTTTCCAGCAGATCCCTCTAAAATGAAAGCTTTTTTATATAAGATTAAATTTCCACAAATTACTGCTGAAGATCAACAGACCCTTGATGCTCCAATTGTTGAGCATGAAATTCAGAAAGCTATATGGTCAATGCAATCAGGTAAAGCTCCTGGACTCAATGGTTATTCGGTAGGATTTTACAAAAAATTTGAAAAATTACCTTCTCCATACCTTTTGGAAATATTTCATGAATCTTTTGAGGAAGGTAATTTACCCTCTTCTTTTTATGAAGCTTCGGTTTCTTTACTCCTTAAGAAAGATAAAGATCCTACTGAATGCTCATCTTATAGATCTATTTCGCTATTAAATGTGGATGCTAAAATTCTTTCCAAGATAATGGCTAACCGCTTGCAAAACATTTTACCTAAAATTATCTCTATGGATCAAACAGGCTTTATTAGAGGCCGTTACTCTTTTTCCAATGTTCGGAGACTGATGAATATTATATATTCACCATTATCCAAAACACCCCAATGTGTTATTTCTCTGGATGCAGAAAAGGCATTTGATAGAATTGAATGGACTTATTTGTTTAATGTATTAGAGAGATTTGGCTTTGGTAATAATTTTAATAAGTGGATTCAAATGATCTATAAAACCCTATCGCTACTGTTATTACTAATAATCTTAGGTCTCCCTTTACTTTCATGAGGTACTCGACAAAGGTGTCCATTAAGTCCTTTATTATTTAATCTCACATTGGAACCTTTAGCTATAACAATTCGCGAAGCTAAAAATATTCATGGTATTTCTATAAGTGGGACCATACATAAGATTTCTCTTTATGCAGATGATCTTTTGGTTTATATCTCAAATCCTGAAGAATCTATTCCTAATCTTTTGGAATTATTAAATGATTTTGGAAAAACTTTCAGGATATAAACTTGATCTAAATAAGAGTGAATTGTTCCCTTTAAATTTTCCTGTTTTTATATAGAGGGATATTCCATTTAGAATTGTGAATTCTTTTAAATATTTGGGTAGTATCATTACAAAAAATATAAGAATCTTTATAAAGCTAATGTAGTTCCTTTATTGGACTCTATGAAACAATTATTTTCTAGATGGAATCCTCTTACACTTTCTTTAATAGGTCGTATTCATGCCGTGAAAATGATGATTTTACCTAGATTTTTATATATTTTTCAAAATACACCTATCTTTCTAACCAAAAAATTTTTTGATCATACTGATTCTATTATTTCGTCCTTTATTTGGAGTAATAAAAAACCAAGAGTTAATAAGTTTTTTTTACAAAAATCGAAAAAAGATGGTGGACTCCTGCTACCTAATTTAAGATTGTATTATTGGGCTGTTAGTATTCACAATTATGTTTTTGATTATATTGGCTCGATAAGAACCAAAAACCAGATTGGATTGATTTAGAATTTAAAGCTATTAATCAATTTTATTTAACTTCACTATCAGGAGCTCCATTACCTTTACAACTTGCTAAAATTTCCAATTTAAATTTCTACCCTGTTATTAAACAGTCCTTAAGGATTTGGTTTCAGTTTCGTAACTCTTTTAATTTCAAACAATTTAAATTGTCTAGTCCTGTATTTTGAAATTTGCTATTTAAACCTTCAATTACTGATCCCATCTTTCTTTTATGGAGAAATAAGGGGATTTGTTCTTTTGCAGATTTATTTAGTGATGGTCGATTGATGTCTTTTGAAGAGTTAATTAGTAAATATTCTCTCTCTCACACACATTTCTTGCAATATTTACAGATTAGACATTTTTGACAAAAATATGTTTCTATGTTTCCATATATGCAAGAATCTGATTTGTTGGACACTATTTTGAATATGAATCCCTTAGTGAGAGGTTCCATTGGTAGAATTTATAATTTATTTTTACTACAAAAGATAACCTCTCACTAAAGATTAAACAAGATTGGGAGAGAGAACTTAATAGGCATCCGTTAGTCTCATGAGACCATGGATTTGCGCCTTGGAAGGTTTCCAGGGTGCAGGCCTGGGCAAAGTTGTATGGAAGACCAGTAGTTGCCTATGCTCCAAGTCTCCCCTCTCCACGCCACCGATGTTGTCCAAGGGAAGGGCATTAGGACCCATACAGCTTGGCACCGGTGTTGTTGCAGAGCAATGTGTGGTTAAGTGCCTTGCTCAAGGACACAACACGCTGCCTCAGCCAAGGCTCGAACTAGCGACCTTCAAATCACTAGACGAATGCCTTAACCACTTGGCCACGTGCCAACATGACTTTTGTTAATGAAGAACTTAATATGACTTTTGTTAATGAAGATTGGTCTCGAGTTCTGAAAATGGTTAATTCTTCTTCAATATGTGCCAATCATTGTTTAATTCAGTTTAAAATTGTTCACGGTTATTATTTAACAAAGGAGAGGCTATCCAAAATATTTCCTAACATAGATAATTATTGTGATAGGTGCAAAAATGAAGTAGCTACTTTGTCACATATGTTCTGGTCATGTCCCTCATTGAAATCTTTTTGGAATTCTTTATTTTCTACAATCTCTAAAGCTTTTAAAATTAATTTACAACCTAATACATTGACTGTTCTATTTGGAATAGTTCCACATCATATTCAGGGTATTTCATTTTCAAACCAATATGTTATTGCATTCGTTACATTGTTGGCAAGAAGAGCTATTTTATTGAAGTGGAAAGATACTTCTGCTCCTACACTCAAGTAATGTTATGTCTTAGTTTGGAAGTAGAACTTTTGATCCCTGATTTGATTTTGAGAGAAGGTGGGGCTCTTTTGCTAAATATTATCATTTAATTTGAATCAATTTACATGGTTTCCTTCCAATTTTATGTTATATAAATGTGATTTGGCAGTTGTTTTCTTTTTCTTCTTTTATATATATATATATGTGATTGTAAGATGTATTGCTCCAGGAGTTGGTTCCTAATGTTTTTTTTTTCTCTTTTTTTGTTTTATAGTTAGTGGTTTTTTTTTAGTTAGCTGGGGTTCTCTTTTTTCCTTCTTTTTATTTTATAAATTTTTTTTCATTACCATATATGGTTTTTTTCTTCAGCTTTATTAATTATATATACTAATTTGTTGAATTTCTGTATTTTATAGCTGTAGAAGATTATATATTAATAAAAATTTAAAAATGAAATGAAGCTTTGGGTGATACTCTGCTGTAGGAAGGGATGATGGAAATTACAGAACAAAGAGACATACAGTGAAGGGAGGTCATGTATTTGACACATGGCCAGTTCCATTTGAGAACAGAGTTAAGACAACTTTACAGCCTGTGGACAAACCACTGTAAGCATCCCACTGCGAGCTCTGTAACAGACAGAACAAGCAAATGGGGGTGCTTGGGATCTGACATGCTGTGGAAAAGGACTTCTGATTCTTTAACAAGTCTCAAATGAGTGCTGTGGCAATTTAGCAACCAAATGCTTGAAATAATTGTAGGGTGGCGATAGCAGCATGATTACCTATTGAAATTGAGGCTGCATAGAGGTAATGTATCAGAGGAGTGTGAAGAGATGTCTAAAATGTTTACTCCAGATGACCAGCAGCAATGACTCAGTGATCAAGCAAGGAAGATACCTGAGTCAGTGACTTGGAGAAAACCCGTGAAAATTGAATCCCAGACGGGTTCATCAAGACCACAAGATACAGGAGCAGAATTAGGCCATTTAGCCCATGGAGTCTGCTCCATCATTTTATCATGGCTGATCTATTTATCCTCTCTGCCCCAGTCTCCTGCCTTCTCCCCATAGCCCTCCATGCCCTGACCAATCAAGAATCTATCAATCTCCATCTTAAATATACTTAATGACTCGGCCTTCACAGCTGCCTGAGGCAACAAATTCCACAGATTCACCACTCTCTGGCTAAAGGAATTCCTTCTCATCCCTATTCTAAAAGGACACCCCTCTATTATGAAGCTGCGTCATTTGGGAATAGATTCTCCCACCATAGGAAACATCCTCTCCATCGAGGCCTCTCGACATTTGATAGATTTCAATGAGGTCACCCCTCATTCTTCCGGATTCGAGCGACTTGAGGCCCAGAGCCATTAAATGCTCTGCATTTTTGTGAACCTCCTTTAAACCCTCTCCAATTCCTTAGATAAGATGCCCAAAACTGCTCACAATATTCCAAGCAAGGCCTCACTGATGCTTTATAAAGCCTCAACATTACATTCTTGCATTCTAGTCCTCTCAAAATGAATGCTAACATCACACTTGACTTTGTCATCACTGACTCAACTTGCAAACTAACTTTTAAGGAATCGTGCACAAGGACTCCCAAATCCCTTTACATCTCAAATATTTGTATTTTCTCTCCATTTAGAAAACAGTCTACGCTTTTATTTCTTCTACCAAAATGCATGACCATACACTTCCGGACACTGTATTCCATCTGCCGCTTTTCTCATTCTCACCTATCTGGGTCCTTCTGTAGCCCCTCCACTTACCTTCGTAACTTGGCCACAAAGCCATCAATTCCATCATACAAATCATTAATCATTGACATATAACATTAAAAGAATCGGTCCTGACATGGACCCCTGTGGATCGCCACTAGTCACCGGCAGCCAACCAGAAAAGGCTCACTTTATTCTCACTCTTTGCCTCCTGCCGACCAGCCATTGCTTTATCTATGCTAGAATCTTTCCTGTAATACCATGGGCCTCATGTGGCACCTTATCAAAGGAGAATCAACTGATTCTTTGTTATCCTGCTTGTTATTTATGCAAAGAATTCCAACAGATTTGTCAGGCAAAATTTTTCCTTAAGGAAACTGTACTGATTATGACTTATTTTATCATGTGCCTCCAAATACTCTGAAACCATATCGTTAACAATCAACTCCCATCTTCCCAACCAGAGAGGTCAGACTAACTAGCCTATAATTTCTTTTCTCCTGCCTCTCTCCCTTTTTGGAGAATCGAGTGACATTTGTAATTTTCCGTTCCTCTGGAGCCATGTCAGATGAACTGATTTTTGAAAGATCAGTATTAGTGCCTCCACACTCTCTTCGGCCACTCTTTCTGACACCAGGGTGTATTCCATCTGGTCCAGGTGACTCCAGACCTTTCAGTTTCCCCCAAGAACCTTCTCCAAGAATGGCAACTTCACACACTTCTGCCTCCCACACTCTTGAACGTCCAGCATACTGCTAGTGTCTTCCAAAGTGAAGACTGATGCAAAATACATATTCAGTTCATCCGCCATTCCCTTGTCCCTCTGTACTACCTCTTTGGTATCATTTTCCAGTGGTCCAATATCTACTCTTGCCTCTCTTTTACACGTTATGTATCTGAAGAAACTTTTGGTATCCTCTTTAATATTATTGGCTAGCTTAATTTCATATTCCATCTTTTCCTTCTTTGACATTTTTACTTGCCTTCTGTTGTTTTTAAAAGCTTCCCAATCCTCTAACTTCCCACTATTTTTTTGCTTTATTGTATGCCCTCTCTTGGCTTTGACTTCTTGTTAGCAACCATTGTGTTTTCCTGCCTTTAGAATACATCTTCCTGTTTGGGATGTGTATATCCTGTGCCTTCTGACATGCTTCCAGAAATTCCAGCCACTGCTGCTCTGCTATCAACCCTGCTAGTGTTCCTTTCCAATCAATTTTGGCCGGATCCCCTCATGCCTCTGTAATTCCCTTCACTCCACTGTAACACTGATAGATCTGACTTTAACTTCTCCTCCTCAGATTTCAGAGTGAATTTACCATATTATGATCACTGGTCTCCCAAGTGTTCCTTTACCTTAGCTCTCTAATGATTGCTGGTTCATTGCACAACACCCAATCCAGGATAGCTGATCCCCTCGTGAGCTCAACCTCAGGCTGCTCCAAAAAACCATCTTATAGGAATTCTAGAGACTACTCCTCTTTGGATCCAGTACCAACCCGATTTTCCAAATCCACTTGCATATTGAAATCCCCCATGACTGTGGCAACATTCTCCCGTTTTAATTTGTAGACCACATCTTTACTACTGTTTGGAGGTCTGTATAGAACTCCCTTCAGAGTATTTTTACCCTAGCAACACTTCAGCTGTACCCACTATAATTCTACACCTTCTGATCCTATGTCACCTCTTTCAATTAATCTGGATTCATTTTTTTTTAAACCAACAGAGGCATGCCACTTGCTCTACCTTCCTGCCTGTCCTTTCGATACGATGTGTACCCTTGGATGTTAGGCTCCCAGCTATAATCTTTCAGCCATGATTCAGTGATGCTCACAACATCTTACATACCATCTGTAAGTGTGTTACAAACTCATCTACCTTGTGTTTCCAATGAAGGTCATAATAATCATGTTCAAAATAAGACTCCATAAACATTGTTACTAATACAGTATTTATTTTGTCAATTGCAAACTGTAGCAAAACATGATCATCTTTATTAGGCAGAGGTGCAGTTCTCTACATACTCATTATAAATAAGAGAATTTTCCTCTCAAAGAAAATCCACTGTAAGTCACCAAATCGATAAAACTTCTAGTTTAGTTCAAAAACTAGAACTTAAAAGGCAAATGTTTTTGCAGCTATTTCATTCTTGTAGATTCAGCAATCTTATGATGCTTGTTCAGTAACATTTCACATTACCGTAAGTGTTAAATTACAAATACCAATGTGCACAAATAGCTAATTTTCTAAGAAAAATATGTACAGTACTGCACAGCAATGAAAGTAGGATTTGCAATAACTTAACATAGCCCATTTTAATATACATGATATGGTTACATCTTGAACCTTCTTGCCAAGTAACAGTTAAATAAAGAACACAAGAGAAGCCCTCGTCTGCATATATTATCCATTTATACAAAATACAAGCTTCAGAGACTCTTGTGTTTAAAGCTAACATCAGTGAGCGACAAAACTGTGCAAGAGGTCTGGAGACATTACACACCAACATCACACTTCTGACAGGAACCCAATGGGCTATAAGAATGGGTTGGTTGAGGAGCTCCCTGTTGGAAACTGGCCCATTGGAGCTCCAGCCTGTAAGAAGGGAAATGGGGAAAGAAAGGGACAATGATTATAGGTTGTCTTTAAAAGCACAATACAGATTATATAAAATTAATTGCAAGATTCAGAGTAAACGAACTGAAAACCCTTTGAGGAGCTACATCAAACTAATGGCTAAAATTGGCCTCGTCTCTTCTATCTATCATAAGATGTAATAGCAGAATCAGACCATTTAGACCATCAAATACTTTCTGCCATTCCATCGTGGCTGATTTATTATCCATCTCAACCCCAATCACCTGCCTTCTCCCCATAACCTTCAACATCCTTATTAATCAAGAACCTATCAACCACCACTTTAAGTACACTCAATGACTTCTCCTTTACAGCGGTCCGTGGCAATGAAATCCACAGATTCACCACCCTCTGGCTAAACAACGTCCTCTTCATCTGTTTTAAAGGGATGTCCTGAGGCTGTGCTCTCTGGTCCTAGACTCCCCCACTATAAGAAACATCCTCTCCACGTCTATGTAGGCCTTTCAATATTCAATAGGTTTCAATGATATCACATCCCATTCTTCTGAACTCCAACCAGTACAGGCCCAAGGCCATCAAATGCTCCTTATACATTAATCCTTTCATTCCCGGAAAATTTCTCATGAACCTCCTCTGGAACCTCTCCAAAGCCAGCACATCCTTTCTTAGAAAAAGGGCCCAAAACTGCTCACAATCCTCCAGGTGCAGACTGACCAATGCCTTATAAAACCTCAGCATTACATCTGTGCTTTTACACTCCAGCCTTCTTCAAATGAATGCTAAAACTGGATTTGCATTCATTAGCACCCACTCAACGTGCAAGCTAACATAGAAACATAGAAAATAGGTGGAGTAGGCCATTCGGCCCTTCGAGCCTGCACCGCCATTTATTATGATCATGGCTGATCATCCAACTCAGAACCCCGCCCCAGCCTTCCCTCCATACCCCCTGACCCCCGTAGCCACAAGGGCCATATCTAACTCCCTCTTAAACATAGCCAACGAACTGGCCTCAACAGTTTGCTGTGGCAGAGAATTCCACAGATTCACCACTCTCTGTGTGAAGAAGTTTTTCCTAATCTTGGTCCTAAAAGGCTTCTCCTCTATCCTCAAACTGTGACCCCTTGTTCTGGACTTCCCCAACATCGGGAACGATCTTCCTGCATCTAGCCTGTCCAATCCCTTTAGGATCTTATACGTTTCAATCAGATCCCCCCTCAATCTTCTAAATTCCAACGAGTACAAGCCCAGTTTATCCAGTCTTTCTTCATATGAAAGTCCTGCCATCCCAGGAATCAATCTGGTGAACCTTCTTTGTACTCCCTCTATGGCAAAGATGTCTTTCCTCAGATTAGGGGACCAAAACTGCACACAATACTCCAGGTGTGGTCTCACCAAGGCCTTGTACAACTGCAGTAGTACCTCCCTGCTCCTGTAACCTTTGGAGAACTCTGTGCTTAGGACGGTCAAATACCTCTGATTTCTGAAAGTAGCTAGGTCTCTACCACTGTGCTTCAAAGCAGCAAGAGTCATCTTAAAGGCTGCTTTTTATACTATCTCAGCCATCATTAAAAGCATATTCACAATTTGATTTAAAATTATATTCACCAAAAGCTCAATCTTTTCACACATTTTCTCTACACTACCACAGAGGCTGCAGAGCTCTTAGCATGGGATAATTTACTGACCAAAATCTTCTAAGGACTTTGTAAAGCCATTGAAAGTCACATATTCCGACCATATCATTTTCATGTGCCTACACTTTAAATGGTATCTACTAAGAGGTATGCAGATGATTCAGTGCTGTTAGCCAAGACTGAGGACGAGTTACTCAGAATAGTAGATAAGATAAATGCTGAACGATTTGGAATGAAAATAAACGCTGCAAAGATGAAGATGATGGTAGTATCACGGAAGAAGGAAGTCCCCAAGAAGTGTCAAAATTAACGGCGTAGGCATAGAGCAAGTCAAGAAGTTTATGTACCTGGGACAGATGGTCACAGAGGATGGGAAATGTGATACAGAAATTAGACGAAGAATTGAGGTTGCAAGATCAACGTTCTGGAGCCTGAGTGACGTGCTGTGTGGCAAGAGGTTGGACTTTGGGCTGCGTTGTACAATTTGGAAATGCTACGTCTGGAGCAGTCTGTTGTATGGAGTCGAATCGTGGACCTTGTGCAAGGAAGCGCAACGACGACTGGAGGCATTTGAAATGTGGTATTTAAGGAGAATGCAGAAAATTAGATGGGTGATGAAGGTCAGTAATATGGAAGTGTTGAAGAGAGCGAGGAGAGAAAAGGAGTTGCTGAAGAATGTGCAGAAAAGGAATCTGGAATATGCTGGGCCCTTGTTAAGAGGTGGTGGACTGCAGAAATTGTTATTGGAGGGATGATAGAAGGAAAGAGGGAAAGAGGAAGGCAGTGAACCACTTGGTACAATAATGTGAGGCAATGGACTGGGTTGAGTTATGCTGAGGCCAGAAAAAGAGCGCAAGATCGAAGAAGATGGAGGTGCACAGCCGCCAACCCTGGACTCGGGATGGCACCCACTGACTGACTGACTATCGAAGATAGAAAACAAAATTGATATATTTTCAAATATTACCAGAAATGGATTTGTAGACACTCCCATTTGTTGACTATATGGCATAACCATTGGCTTTTGTTGTCCAAATGAACTAAAACCTCCACCTATAGGGGTAAAGGAAGGCAAGAGACTTGGTGTGAACGGAGCTTGCAAGAGAAGAATTTAGAAGCTGTTGATTAATGAGAAGCTCTGTTAGCCTTACCAGCAGGTTGAGGAGGAAAGGCCCCCGGTGCGGATAAAACAGGCTGTTGGAAACCGCCACTGAAACTGGTGGGAAGGGTATATCCAGCGGGGCTGGCAAACAGAGTAGGCATGCTCATTGACGCTGTTCCAAAGCTCACTATCACACAGAGAAAGAAAGAGAAAATGAACTAAAAGTTTAAAACACTCTTTTAAAGCATTGTGGTCTTCTGGTGTATACAGGGATTGCAATCACACTGTAGTGGACAAGTCTGAATAATGATATAACCACTGCAACACAACTGGGTAGAAATTGTCCAGAAACACCAACAACTGTGCCGACTGACATTCCCCACACAAGTTCAGCATTTCTGCATCTGTTAAGCATCTGGAGCTTTCCCCGTATCCATTAAGATGCTCGGATCCTTACAGGAACCCACTGGGGGAAAACAAACTTGCTGAAATTCCCCAGCACTTTGCTGGAGAATTTGTCAGCTGAAGCTGTCAGACTAGGTGTGCAGAAGCATGGAACCTCTAAGTGAAAGGGGCAATAGTTTCAGTAGTTCTCCCATCTCCCCCAAGTCCATAGTCCATCCCATAGGGACTGTCATATGTCACCATCTACAACCTTCAGATTCATTTACTTGCAGCCATACTTAATATATCCAATAGCCATAACAGAATCAATAAAACAGTGCACTGACAGGCTGGACAACCAGTGTGCAAAAGACAAATAACTGAAAATAAAAGAAGATATAATAATAATAATAAAAATAAAAAATAAGGGATGGGGAACATGAGATGAAGAGTCCTTGAAAGTGAGTCCGTAGGTTGTCAGAATAATTCGGTGATGGGGCCAGTGAAGTTAGTTAGCCCCTCTGGTTTAGGAGGCTGATGGCTGAAGCGTAATAACTGTTCAGGAACTTGGTGGCACGAGTTCTGAGGCTCCTGTACCTTTTTCCAGATGGCATTGATTGATTGATTCTTAACATTTATTACTTAATTGATTCTTAACACTTCTGTGAATGCTTCAGAGTGATCTGGACAAGTTTGTCAGCCAGAAAGATTAAGGGCATGGCTGAAATGGCTGTCAAAGTTTGCTCAGCTGTTTCACTGTAGTACTTCTGGTTCCCCCCACCCCATGTGACTGCACTATATTGCACGTGGCTCTGACACTGTAGAGGACTTTGACATTTAGGTTTGCTGTGGTTCCGTCAGCAACTGACACTGGCAGACCTGGAGAAATTAAGTTCATACTTACAGTACCTCATGAGACAGACATACAGACAGTAATTCATTGCTGTCTGCAAACTATACATTAGTGAAAATATTTTAAATACTTACTACATAATAAAGCATGAACACAAACTATCAAATAAAGATTAAAATCTGACATTGATAAAGTATGTCAATATTGTTTTTAGATCAGTGCATTTCAAACTTTTTAAAAAAAGATTTGAGTCATTTATTTGTCCTGAAGTCTAATCTAATAGTGCAATGTAAGTGGCTTAGACTACCTATTTTAAGAACGGAAAATTCAAATCGCACCTTTCACATTTCACTCAATGTGAAAGTCAAGGTGAAAAAAATATAATGGACTAAAATGGCTACATCAATTAACAAAAATCAAATAAAAGCTGAATAAAATCATGTGTTACCTATATTTTTTTTATTTTAAGGGCATAAACCTTTTTTAAAGAAATAGGTCTCCTACCTGGTCTGCTCTGTATGCATTTCAAGCCCCACATTTGAGCCAATAGTTCTCACTTATACTTTCAAAGTTTAAAAGTTCAAACTAAATTCATTGTCAAAGTACATACATGTCACCATATACATGCCTGAGATTTGTTTTCTTGCAGGCAATACACAGTAAATCCAAGAAATATAACAGAATCAATGAAAGACCACACCCAACAGAACAGACAAATGAACAGTGAACAAAAGACAACAAACTGCAAATATAAAAAAGGAAATAAAAGTAAAAACATCCAAAATAAATAAATATCGAGAATATGAGTTGAGTCTTTGAAAGCGAGTCCTTAGATTGTGGGAACAGTTCAATGATGGGGCAAGTGAAGTTATCCACACTGGTTCAACAGCCTGCTGGTTAAGGCTGTTCATAAACCTGGTGGTGTGAGTCCTGAGGCTCCTGTATCTTACTCCTGACGGCAGCAGTGAGAAGAGAGCATATCTAGGGTGGTGGTGGTGAGAGAAGGAGTCCTTGATGATGGTTGCTGTTTTCCTGCAACAGCGCTCCGTGTAGATGTGCTCAATGGTGGGGAGGGTTTTACCCAGGATGAACAGGGCTGTATCCACTACACCCTATCCTCGTTATATGCGTCTTCAGACTATGCGGATTCACAGTTATGTGAGGAATCTATTTCTACCAACGTCTCGTTATATGCGTCCAAAATTCACAGTTATGCGAGGAGCACTGCCTTCCCACCAATACAAGTCACATGCGCAAGCCTCACAGTCTCACTGTCGGGACAAGAAGTGCCGCTTTCCCGCCAATACAAGTCAGGTGCGCGCGCCTCACAATCTCTCTCCTGCCACTCTTGCATTGGTTTTGGCAAGGTCTGGATGCGCGATCTTAAACTTCTGTTGGTTTTACCTATGGTGCAGTGATTTTGTACTCTAAATATTTAATTATGCCCCCTAAGCGTCCGATGTCATGTCTTGGGCTGTCAGCCGAGCGGCACAGAACCGCTTTAACACTTGAAAAAAAGTTGGAAATTATAAACAGCACGGCATCAGCTCTGGGACGCTACTGTCGGGAACAGAATCTTGCCGTTAAAAGTTCTTTTGTTGCTCGACAATGTGACAGCCTACCCTAAACATTTGGATAGCATTCATCCTAACATAACAGTGCGTTTCCTGCTGCTTAACACAACATCGCTGATTCAACCACTCGACCGGTGTGATCCACATTCGAGGCGTACGTATTTTTTTACCGCGAACTATCTCTCAGATGCTGCAAGCAATAGATGATTTTGAAAATCCTGGGAGTTTACCAACCGTGAGGGAATGGTGGAAATCAGAACACTTGGCACAAATGGCGATGGACATGGACCCACGTTTAGAAGAGTCCGCATTTCAGTCATTCCCTGCCGTCAACCCTTCTTCCCTACAAGCAAATTTATGCTGAAAAACAAAATGCTGCCAAGCAAACAACCCTCACCACTTTATGCAAATCGCTGTAATCTTTCTGCTGCTGGCAGTTCTAAGAGTTCTGTGAGTCTTCCTTCACCCCTTGCTGTGCTTGATATTATCCTGACGACCACAACTATCCGTCTTATCCGTGTAAAGCTGCCCGACACCACAACAACCACTCATCTCCCGGAGCGAACACACCTGCCACTGTTGGTGAGTACTGTACACCAGAGGATGTTAACTTTCTATGAATTATTACACTGAATATTACCTTAAGTTGATTAAATATAATACAAATGTTGTCTTGTAGTACTGCTTTTGTGTCGTATTGGTATAAAAATGTGAATAAGTTACAGATAAAACATATTTAGGAAGCCCTCTGGAACGCATCCCTATTTTCTCCATTTAAATAATTGTTCACATTATGCGATTTCACATTATGTGTCAACTTCGAGGAACGTATCCCTTGCATATAACGAGGATAGGGTGTACTTTTTTGTAGGATATTCCTTTCAAAGGCATTGGCATTCCCATACCAGGCTGTGATGCAACCAGTCAATATGCTCTCCGCCACATATCTATAGAAGTTCGTCAAAGTTCTAGATGCCATGCCAAATCTTCACAAACACCTAAGGAAGTAGAGGCACTGCTGTACTTTCTTCATAATTACACTTATGTGCTGGGACCAGAACAGAACTGATTTTGTGGGGCACACTCATCTACGACTGTTTTCCCTCTATATTGCATCACCATAAACTACTTAAAGGCAAATTTAAAGACATATACATATTCTTCAGGTATCTAAAATTAGTTTAAAGTTAATTGGCATTAAACAACAATCACGGAGATTACTTACCACCATTTTCAAGGTGCGGGATTGAGTAAATCACATCTCCCCGTGTCATCACTACTCAAACCAAGGACGAATATAACATGCCCTGATGAGGAGTGCCAACCCGAAACGTCAACTGTTTACTCTTCTTCTTAGATGCTGCCTGGCCTGTTGAGTTCCTGAAGCATTTTGTGTTTCCCACGAAGTAACATCTACTTTGGTTGTTGACTCGTCATTAGATAATGTTATTGAGCCCTAAGATCATAGAAACAGGCCATACAGAAGCAGGTCCTTTGACCCAGTGTTTGTGCTGACCAATCACCAAAGCCTCTAATCCTATATCAATCCCAGTGTTTCTTCTCGCCATGTTCTCATCAGCTCCAGTCAAACTGCACTAACCACCTAAACACCAGAGGCAATTTACTGTGGAAATAAACCTACCAACGGAAGGATGTGGGAAGAAAATGGAATAAAGATGAGCTTTATTTGTCACATATACATCGAAACAGTGAAATGTGTCATTTGTGTCAAGTCAAATGAGCAGAACTATGTTGAGGGGGAACCAGCAAGTGTTGTCATGCTTCCGGGCCAACAAAGAATGCCCTCAACTAACTCTAAGCTGTATGTCTTTGGAATGTGGGAGGGAACCAGAGCGCACAGAGGAAACGTGATCACAGGGAGAACGTACAAATTCCTTAGAGACAGCAGTGGGAATTGAACCCAGATTGGTAACCCAGCCGGTTACTAGTGGTGTTCCGCAGGGGTCGGTGTTGGGGCCGCTTCTTTTTACAATGTATATACCAGTCCAGAGACCCGGATGGTAGTTTGCCTCCCTGATGCCAGGGTCTGGGATATTTCTGATCGTGTCCAAGATATCCTGAAGTGGGAGGGTGAGGAGCCAGAGGTCGTGGTACATATAGGTACCAATGACATAGGTAGGAAAAGGGATGAGGTCCTGAAAGGAGAATATAGGGAGCTAGGAAGGGAGTTGAGAAAAAGGACCGCAAAGGTAGTAATCTCGGGATTACTGCCTGTGCCACGCGACAGTGAGAGTAGGAATGCGATGAGGTGGAGGATAAATGCGTGGCTGAGGGATTGGAGCAGGGGGTAGGG
The DNA here is from genome assembly GCF_963921235.1 of Mobula hypostoma. Taxonomy (NCBI): domain Eukaryota; kingdom Metazoa; phylum Chordata; class Chondrichthyes; order Myliobatiformes; family Myliobatidae; genus Mobula; species Mobula hypostoma. Next base: position 28,250,629 of record NC_086100.1, read on the forward strand.
ATTCAAGTTTTTGGATCATTGGGACCTCTTTTGGCGCAGGCGTGACCTGTACAAAAAGGACGGGTTACACTTGAATCCTAGGGGGACCAATATCCTGGCAGGGAGATTAGCGGGGGCTACTGAGGTGACTTTAAACTAGAATGGTTGGGGGGCGGGAATCAAATTAAAGAGGCTAGGCGTGAGGAGGTTAGTTCACAAAAGAGGGATGGGAACCAGTGCAGAGAGACAGAGGGGTGTAAAGTGAGCGTAGAAGCAAAAAGTACAAAGGAGAAAAGTAAAAGTGGCAGGCCGACAAATCCAGGGCAAGCATTAAAAAGGGCCACTTTTCAACATAATTGTACAAGGGCTAAGAGAGTTGTAAAAGAGCGCCTGAAGGCTTTATGTGTCAATGCAAGGAGCATTCGTAATAAGGTGGATGAATTGAAAGTGCAGATTGTTATTAATGATTATGATATAGTTGGGATCACAGAGACATGGCTCCAGGGTGACCAGGGATGGGAGCTCAACGTTCAGGGATATTCAATATTCAGAAGGGATAGACATTAAGGAAGGGGAGGTGTGGTGGCGTTGCTGCTTAAAGAAGAGATTAACGCAATAGAAAGGAAGGACATAAGCCGGGAAGATGTGGAATCGATATGGGTAGAGCTGCGTAACACTAAGGGGCAGAAGACGCTGGTGGGAGTTGTGTACAGGCCACCTAACAGTAGTAGTGAGGTCGGAGATGGTATTAAACAGGAAATTAGAAATGTGTGCAATAAAGGAACAGCAGTTATAATGGGTGACTTCAATCTACATGTAGACTGGGTGAACCAAATTGGTAAAGGTGCTGAGGAAGAGGATTTCTTGGAATGTATGCGGGATGGTTTTTTGAATCAACATGTCGAGGAACCAACTAGAGAGCAGGCTATTCTGGACTGGGTTTTGAGCAATGAGGAAGGGTTAATTAGCGATCTTGTCGTGAGAGGCCCCTTGGGTAAGAGTGACCATAATATGGTGGAATTCTTCATTAATATGGAGAGTGACATAGTTAATTCAGAAACAAAGGTTCTGAACTTAAAGAGGGGTAACTTTGAAGGTATGAGACGTGAATTAGCTAAGATAGACTGGCAAATGACACTTAAAGAATTGACGGTGGATATGCAATGGCAAGCATTTAAAGGTTGCATGGATGAACTACAACAATTGTTCATCCCAGTTTGGCAAAAGAATAAATCAAGGAAGGTAGTGCACCTGTGGCTGACAAGAGAAATTAGGGATAGTATCAATTCCAAAGAAGTAGCATACAAATTAGCCAGAGAAAGTGGCTCATCTGAGGACTGGGAGAAATTTAGAGTTCAGCAGAGGAGGACAAAGGGCTTAATTAGGAAGGGAAAAAAGATTATGAGAGAAAACTGGCAGAGAACATAAAAACGGACTGTAAAAGCTTTTATAGATATGTAAAAAGGAAAAGACTGGTAAAGACAAATGTAGGTCCCCTGCAGACAGAAACAGGTGAATTGATTATGGGGAGCAAGGACATGGCAGACCAATTGAATAATTACTTTGGTTCTGTCTTCACTAAGGAGGACATAAATAATCTTCCAGAAATAGTAAGGGACAGAGGGTCCAGTGAGATGGAGGAACTGAGTGAAATACATGTTAGTAGGGAAGTGGTGTTAGGTAAATTGAAGGGATTGAAGGCAGATAAATCCCCAGGGCCAGATGGTCTGCATCCTAGAGTGCTTAAGGAAGTAGCCCAAGAAATAGTGGATGCATTAGTGATAATTTTTCAAAACTCGTTAGATTCTGGACTAGTTCCTGAGGATTGGAGGGTGGCTAATGTAACCCCAATTTTTAAAAAAGGAGGGGGAGAGAAACCGGGGAATTATAGACCGGTTAGCCTAACGTCGGTGGTGGGGAAACTGCTGGAGTCAGTTATCAAGGATGTGATAACAGCACATTTGGAAAGCGGAGAAATGATCGGACAAAGTCAGCATGGATTTGTGAAAGGAAAATCATGTCTGACGAATCTCATAGAATTTTTTGAGGATGTAACTAGTAGAGTGGATAGGGGAGAACCAGTGGATGTGGTATATTTGGATTTTCAAAAGGCTTTTGACAAGGTCCCACACAGGAGATTAGTGTGCAAACTTAAAGCACACGGTATTGGGGGTAAGGTATTGGTGTGGGTGGAGAATTGGTTAGCAGACAGGAAGCAAAGAGTGGGAATAAACGGGACCTTTTCAGAATGGCAGGCGATGACTAGTGGGGTACCGCAAGGCTCAGTGCTGGGACCCCAGTTGTTTACAATATATATTAATGACTTGGATGAGGGAATTAAATGCAGCATCTCCAAGTTTGCGGATCACACAAAGCTGGGTGGCAGTGTTAGCAGTGAGGAGGATGCTAAGAGGATGCAGGGTGACTTGGATAGGTTGGGTAAGTGGGCAAACTCATGGCAGATGCAATTTAATGTGGATAAATGTGAAGTTATCCACTTTGGTGGCAAAAATAGGAAAACAGATTATTATCTGAATGGTGGCCGATTAGGAAAAGGGGAGGTGCAACGAGACCTGGGTGTCATTATACACCAGTCATTGAAAGTGGGCATGCAGGTACAGCAGGCGGTGAAAAAGGCGAATGGTATGCTGGCATTTATAGCGAGAGGATTCGAGTACAGGAGCAGGGAGGTACTACTGCAGTTGTACAAGGCCTTGGTGAGACCACACCTGGAGTATTGTGTGCAGTTTTGGTCCCCTAATCTGAGGAAAGACATCTTTGCCATAGAGGGAGTACAAAGAAGGTTCACCAGATTGATTCCTGGGATGGCAGGACTTTCATATGAAGAAAGACTGGATGAACTGGGCTTGTACTCGTTGGAATTTAGAAGATTGAGGGGGGATCTGATTGAAACGTATAAGATCCTAAAGGGATTGGACAGGCTAGATGCAGGAAGATTGTTCCCGATGTTGGGGAAGTCCAGAACGAGGGGTCACAGTTTGAGGATAGAGGGGAAGCCTTTTAGGACCGAGATTAGGAAAAACTTCTTCACACAGAGAGTGGTGAATCTGTGGAATTCTCTGCCACAGCAAACTGTTGAGGCCAGTTCATTGGCTATGTTTAAGAGGGAGTTAGATATGGCCCTTGTGGCTACAGGGGTCAGGGGGTATGGAGGGAAGGCTGGGGCAGGGTTCTGAGTTGGATGATCAGCCATGATCATAATAAATGACGGTGCAGGCTCGAAGGGCCGAATGGCCTACTCCTGCACCTATTTTCTATGTTTCTATATCGATGAATTAGATTATGGATTAAATGGTCTTGTGACTAAGTTTGCGGATGACACCAAGATAGGTGGAGGAGCAGGAAGTGTTGAAGAAACGGAAAGGTTGCAGAGAGACTTGGTCAGTTTAGGAGAGTGGGCAAAGAAATGGCAGATGATATACAATGTTGGGAAATATACAGTTGTACATTTTGGAAGAAGAAATAATCAGGCGGATTACTATTTAGATGGGGAGAAAATTCAAAAATCGGAAGTGCAAAGGGACTGGGGGGTCCTCGTGCAGGATACCCTAAAGGTTAACCACCAGGTTGGATCGGCAGTACGGAAAGCAGGTGGTATGTTGGCATTCATTTCAAGAGGAATAGTGTATAAGAGTAAGGAGGTGTTGATGAGGCTCTATGGGGCACTGGTGAGACCTCATTTGGAATACTGTGTGCAGTTTTGGGCCCCCTATCTTAGAAGGGATGTACTGATGTTGGAGAGAGTTCAGAGAAGATTTATGAGGATGATTCTTGGAATGCAGGGCTAACATATGAGGAGTGTTTGTCGGCTCTTGGACTGTATTCATTAGAGTACAGAAGAATGAGAGGGGATCCCATAGAAACATTTCAAATGTTGAAAGGGTTGCACAGAGTAGACGTGGAAAGGCTGTTTCCCTTGGTGGGTGAGTCCAGGACAAGAGGCCACAGTCTTAGAATTAGAGGGTACCCATTAAAACAGAGATGAGGAAAAATTTTTTTAGCCAGAGGGTCGTGGATCTATGGAATTCATTGCCACATACAGCGGTGGAGGCCCGATCATTGAGGGTGTTTACGGAGGAGATTGATAGGTATCTAATTAGTCAGGGTATCAAGAGATATGGGAAAAAAGCCAGAAACTGGAACTAGATGGGAGAACAGTTTAGCTCATGGTGGAGTGGCAGAGCAGACTCAATGGGCCGAATGGCCCACTTCTGCTCCTTTGTCTTGTGATCTTGTAATCGCCGTAAAGATTTTGTGCTAACCCCTACACTACTGTGCTATCTGACACCACATGCTCACAGGCAGAGTGTGTGAGCTCAGACAGCTCTCAGGGCTAGCTGTGCTACTGCACCGTCTATGGGAAATCAGTATTAGTCAAATATAAAACAAAATAGTGGTTCAAAACAAGATGAGCTAGTGAAAAATTGAAAGCTAGTTAGTAAGGAGTGAGTTTAACAACTGTCGTGTTTCAGGAACTAGAGGGTTCACTCTTTCCAATAAAGCACATACAACATATAGCACAGGCTTTTTGTTTTATAACAAATTGTGATGATCAGTGATAACAATGGCAATGATATCTTAACTAAGTTTCTTATCTATTGTCAGTGGCACTGGGGTATACCCAAATTTAAAGGGGGAGAAAGTTTATATAATTTTGTGATATCACAGATATTCTTCATATACAAAAGATTTAAGAGAATTAAAAAGTAGTGGTCAGGTGTAGCACTTTGGCTACTTGCAGGGATAAGTTCCAGGAGGAAGATTAGTGGGGAGGGACGAATGGACAAGGGGAGCACAGAGGAAGCGAACCCTGTGGAAAATGGAGAGGGTGGATGGGAGGGAAGGATATGTCTAGCGGTAGGATTCCTTTGGAGATGGCACAAGTTTCGGAGGATGATTAAAGATTGTGGCTTGGCTATACGTGAAGTTGTGAAGGGATGCAGCATAATCACAAGCAATAGTTCTATGGCAGTGCATGATAATTAAACATTTGACTGCCATGAGTCCATGAAAGTGACCTTGAACCAAACGTTACTAAAAACCTTTAACTACAATGCTCAGTAACAGGGAGGATGGCAATGTTAATGCATTCACTGCCTACAGCAAAAATCTGAACTTTGTTGTGCGCTCCACAATGGCTAGCAGGCCTGGTCTGGACTAAAGGAGTGAAAACCCAGCCAAAATTCACCTTGGTCATCAACACCCAATGGCTCTCGGTGAAAAGCTGTAAAAATCGTTTGATCAGGTTTCACTTCAACAGCCTAAATAGGCAACAAGCAATCAAGTTCAACATTTAATATGAATGTCACAGAGATATGATGAACTCTGGTTCAGTGTTTTCAGTATAGCAACAGAGGAACTTCTTTTACAGCCCATTGCTTCTAAATGCATCAATAAATTTTGTGTTAATAGTATTCATAGAACATAGAATAGTACAGCACATTACAGGCCCTTCAGCCCACAATGTTGTGCCAACCCTCAAGCCCTGCCTCCCATATAACCCCCCTACTTTAAATTCCTCCATATACCTGTCTAGTAGTCTCTTAAACTTCACAAGTGTATCTGCCTCCACCACTGACTCAGGCAGTGCGTTCCATGCACTAACCACTCTCTGAGTAAAAAACCTTTCTCTAATATCCCCCTTGAACTTCCCACCCCTTACCTTAAAGCCATGTCCTCTTGTATGGAGCAGTGGTGCCCTGGGGAAGAGGTGCTGGCTATCCACTCTATCTATTCTTCTTATTATCTTGTACACCTCTATCATGTCTCCTCTCATCCTCCTTCTCTCCAAAGAGTAAAGCCCTAGCTCCCTTAATCTCTGATCATAATGCATACTTTCTAAACCAGGCAGCATCCTAGTAAATCTCCTCTGTACCCTTTCTAATGCTTCCACATCCTTCCTATAGTGAGGTGGCCAGAACTGGACACAGTACTCCAAGTGTGGCCTAACCAGAGTTTTATAGAGCTGCATCATTACATCGCGACTCTTAAACTCTATCCCTCGACTTATGAAAGCTAACTGTGAGGCAACTTTCAGGGATCTGTGGACATGTACCCCGAAATCCCTCTGCTCCTCCACACTACCACGTATCCTGCCATTTACTTCGTAATCTGCCTTGGAGTTTGTCCTTCCAAAGTGTACCACCTCACACTTCTCCGGGTTGAACTCCATCTGCCACTTCTCAGCCCACTTCTGCATCCTATCAATGTCTCTCTGCAATCTTTGACAATCCTCTACACTATCTACAACACCACCAACCTTCATGTCATCTGCAAACTTGCCAACTCACCCTTCTACCCCAACATCCAGGTCGTTAATAAAAATCACGAAAAGTAGAGGTCCCAGAACAGATCCTTGTGGGACACCACGAGTCACAATTCTCCAATCTGAACGTACTCCCTCCACCATGACCCTCTGCCTTCTGCAGGCAAGCCAATTCCGAATCCACCTGGCCAAACTTCCCTGGATCCCATGCCTTCTGACTTTCTGAATAAGCCTACCATGTGGAACCTTGTCAAATGCCTTACTAAAATCCATATAGATCACATCCACTGCACTACCCTCATCTATATGCCTGGTCACCTCCTCAAAGAACTCTATCAGGCTTGTTAGACACGAACTGCCCTTCACAAAGCCATGCTGACTGTCCCTGATCAGACCATGATTCTCTAAATGCCTATAGATCCTATCTCTGAGAATCTTTTCCAACAGCTTTCCCACCACAGACGTAAGGCTCACTGGTCTATAATTACCCGAATTATCCCTACTACCTTTTTTGAACAAGGGAACAACATTCGCCTCCCTCCAATCCTCCAGTACCATGCCCGTGGACAACGAGGACATAAAGATCCTAGCCAGAGGCTCAGCAATCTCTTCCCTCGCCTCATGGAGCAGCCTGGGGAATATTCCGTCAGGCCCCGGGGACTTATCTGTCCTAATGTTTTTTAACAACACCAACATCTCCTCTCCCTTAATATCAACATGCTCCAGAACATCAACCTCACTCATATTGTACTCACCATCATCAAGTTCCCTCTCATTGGTGAATACCGAAGAGAAGTATTCATTGAGGACCTCGCTCACTTCCATAGCCTCCGGGCACATCTTCCCACCTTCATCTCTAATCGGTCCTACCTTCACTCCTGTCATCCTTTTGTTCTTCACATAATTGAAGAATGTCTTGGGGTTTTCCTTTACCCTAATAGCCAAGGCCTTCTCATGCCCCATTCTTGCTTTTCTCAGCCCCTTCTTAAGCTCCTTTCTTGCTTCCCTATATTCCTCAATAGACCCATCTGAACCTTGCTTCCTAAACCTTATGTATGCTGCCTTCTTCCACCTGAATAGATGTTCCACCTCACTTGTCACCCATGGTTCCTTCACCCTACCATTCTTTATCTTCCTCACCGGGACAAATTTATCCCTTACCTCCCGCAAGAGATCTCTAAACATCGACCACATGTCCATAGTACATTTCCCTGCAAAAACATCATCCCAATTCACACCCGCAAGTTCTAGCCTTATAGCCTCATAATTTGCCCTTCCCCAATTAAAAATTTTCCTGTCCTCTCTGATTCTATCCTTTTCCATGATAATGCTAAAAGCCAGAGAGTGGTGGTCACTGTCCACCAGATGCTCACCCACTGAGAGATCTGTGACCTGACCCGGTTCATTACCTAGTACTAGATCTAGTATGGCATTCCCCCTGGTCGGCCTGTCCACATACTGTGACAGGAATCTGTCCTGTACACACTTAACAGTTATATACACACAGTAACTGATATTTTTTCTATATCATGTATTACATTGTTCTCCTGACACTAAGTTAACAAATTTCATGACATATGCCAGTGATATTAAACCTGATTCTGAATCATCTGAAAATGCAAGTTTTAATTACCACTGAGAAAAGATTCAATTATGAACTCATGTGGATTGTTTCTAAATGCAAGATGACAACTCACCTGGGATCTATATTTATTTTTAAATGCAGGCTGATAACTGGTATGTAACTTCATATCAAACGGTTTAACCTTTCATGTACTTGATATGCTAATATCTCAGAGAACCCCAGCGCAGTGCAATGGTTGAAGTATAATGGGCAAAGATGAAATTTTGAGTAAAGCAGCTGGTATAGAGACAAAGACGCCAAAGGAAGTGAAGCAGCTTTTTTTTTGGGAGGGCGGGTTGGGGTGGGGGGGGAGGGGGAGCGAAGGGATATGGGTTTCCAAGTTAGTTTAAAAAAAGCCAGAAAATGAACTTTCATAATTCTTCTCACAACCAGAGCTCTTCTTATAGGTCCAGTGTTTAATCTTCCGAAGTTGATGGACATGGCCCCAACTTTTATCCAACAGAAAAATTTTAGAACAGTAACTAACAAACATGCAATTCTATGCATGTGAAACAGTGCAAGTGGACAGCTAAGTACTAAATACAAAACAACAACCTTGCAGTGTGCAGTATGGTTCAAGAACTTCGACTGCCTCTTTGAAGACAGCATGCTTTTTCACCACTTTCTGTCACTATTCTGCATACTTTTATTCTTTAATTGATTTGGACCTAATGACTTCAGCACCGGGATAATGAAATTCTGTATTACAGAAAAACATACAATCCATTTGACCATCCCAGTAAGCTACTACCAGGTGTTCCACTCAAAGTATCTATCTGACTCTTAATTACCATATTGTTCAACATATTGCTAACCTCCACAATGGATTTCTTGCCTTTGCTGCTTTTAACCTATCTTGTCAACATTTGGAAATTTACCACTCAATTTACATCCTCTCTTTCCAATATCGCCACCACTTCATAAACTTCAGTCTTTGAGAAACGTAACCATGCTCGCAACCTATGAGAAATGCAGACACTTGGAAATACGACCTCCCCATAGGTTCCTTGTCAGGCACCATCACCACACATTATCTTATCCTGACTTGGAAACAAATCACCATTCTTTCATTATGGCAGCACTGAACAGCTGCAGGAGCATCTTCATCAGAACAATGAAGCAGCTCAATGTTAGGTAATAATGGTTGCTCTGAGCTTTACACCGTGCCAATATTTTAAAGCATGGAACTTGGAAACAAAAAAAAATTCTGAAAACAAAGTTTACTCAATCCACTAGATATGTTTCAGGAAATCAATTTTCAAACACTCTTCAAATCGAATTCTTTCTTTCCCCTTTAAACTATCAGCCTTCATTCTCATTCTGGGTACTTCACCATACATTACTGGAATTCAGAACTTACAAGCCAATTTTAGCCGTTTCAGTTGAATACACATTTCAACTTACAAAAATTAGGTCAAGGCCAGACCTGAAATAAAATACAGATTAATCTGCAGTGTTTGGTTCCTCACAACTCTGTAGTGATCTGGTAATAGTACAGACTGATGCTTCACTGAAAGAAATACCTGCCTAGACAAGAGTTTCAACCTAAGTGATAGGTAGAATTATCACTACTGCTTATGTCAGATCCAAAACAAAGATTAAGGCCATTGTATCCACTTATGAAGTGACAAAACAGTGGGATCTTTAGTTTACATAAACTAATTTGAGTTCTCCATCTAAACTTTATGAATAAGTAACGTGCTTGCATGTGGCCAAGTGGTTAAGGCGTTCGTCTAGTGATCTGAAGGTCGCTAGTTCGAGCCTCAGCTGTGGCAGCGTGTTTGTGTCCTTGAGCAAGGCACTTAACCACACATTGATCTAGAGTCTGTGCGAGGAGTGGCGCCCCACACAGACTTCCAATCTGCACCACAGAGATCCACACATTTTAATTCCACGTCCCATTACCAGTCTGATATGTCTATCTGCGACCTCCTCTACTGGCAAGATGAAGCCACACTCAGGTTGGAGGAACAACACCTTATATTCTGTCTAGGTAGTCTCCAACCTGATGAACATTGGCTTCTCTAACTACTGTTAATGCCCACCTCCCCTTCGTACCCCAACCCTTATTTATTTATTTATTATTTTCCTTTTCCCTTTTTTCTCCCTCTGTCCCTCTCACCATAACTCCTTGCCTATCCTCTGGGCTCCCCCCCTTTCTTTCTCTCTAGGCCTCCCATCCCATGATCCTCTCCCTTCTCCAGCCTCGTATCCCTTTTGCCAATCAACTTTCCAGCTCTTAGCTCCATCCCTCCCCTTCCTGTCTTCTCCTATCATTTCGGATCTTCCCCTCCCCCTCTCAAATCTCTTACTAGCTCTTCTTTCAGTTAGTCCTGACGAAGGGTCTCAGCCTGAAACGTCAACTGTACCTCTTCCTAGAGATGCTGCCTGGCCTGCTGTGTTCACCAGCATTTTTTAATGTGTGTTGCTTGAATTTCCAGCATCTGCAGATTTCCTCATATCAGCATGAACATTTAGTTTCTTCTCATCAAGAATTTGGTTTACAATTTGAATTGTAAACTGGATTTCGGCATGTCTTCGAAGAACATAAGAAATAGGAGGAGTAGGCCATCTGGCCTACCAAGCCTGCTCCACCATTCAGTAAGATCATGGCTGATCTGACCATGGACTCACCTCCACCTACCTTCCTTTTCCCCATAACTCTCAATTCCCTTACTGTGCAAAAATCTATCCAACCTTGTCTGAAATGTATTTACTGAGGTAGCCTACCACTGCTTCATTGAGCAGAGAATTACACAGATTCACCACCCTCTGGGAAAAGCAGTTCCTCCTCATCTCCATCCTAAATTTACTCCCCTGACTTTGACATACTTCTATAGATACACAATGGAGAGTATAACAACTGGTAGTATCATGGTCTGGGATGGAAATACCAAGAATGGAAAAGCCTACAAAAAGTGGTGGATACAGCCCAGTCCATCACAGGAAAAGGCCACCCCCCCTCCCCCACCACTGAACACACCCACAAGAGCACTGTCACAAGAAAGCAGCATCCATCATCAACCCCTACCATCCAGGCCCTGCTCTCATCTTGCTGCTGTCATCAGGAAGGTGATACAGGAGCCTTAGGTCCCACACCACCAGGTTCAGGGACACTTACTAACTTTCAACCATCAGGCTCCCGAACCAGTGTGAAGAACCTCCCTCACCTCTACACTGAACTGATTTGACATCCTACAGACTCACTTTCAAGGACTTTAGAACTCATGTTTCAGTATTATTTGCTGAGTTACAGTATTTAATATTATTATTTTTGAATTTGCAGTTGTCTTTTCCACATAGACTGTTTGTCAGTCTTTGAGTACAGCTTTTCATTATTTCTATTGCATTTCTTTGATCGATTATAAATGCCTGCAAGAAAAATGAATCTCAGGTTTGTACATAGTGACATATATGTACTTTGACAATAAATTTACTCTGAACTTTGAGTTGCCAACAACCTGCTTCCATTGACCTGCACTGAACCCGGATGAGCAGAGACTTCAGAGGTTACTGATACATTCACATCACACCATGAACACTAATGGTTTCTGTCAAGACTTCAAAGCTCATTGTCCATACCTGCAGTTCTCCCATTAGTCTGGAATGGGTTTGTGGCAGCAGTTGGTGGCAGAACAGGAGCACTTACAAACGGATTGGTTGCTGCTGGAAAAGCAAAGGAAAGACTCACGAAAGTTAATTATTTAAAATGTCAGATCACAAATAAAGGACAACTGCTCATTTTGCCATTAAGCCAGTGACAAGCAACTTGCATGTAATTGTGGTGCTGTATTATAATAGAGCTCTTCACACTTCAATCTTATCTTAAAAACCCTATCAATGGGGTGATGAAATTTAACTGGGTCAATTTTTTTTTGTTAGTGGGCAGAGTAAATTCCTGCTTACCCATGATTTGTAAACAACTGTACAATTTTTTCAGAAACAATAATTTAAAATAGGCAAACTTGCCAACAAGTTTTACCTATACCGTTTCTATTTATGGTGAAATGCATATCAAGCATTTAAGGGCAGTGGACAGTTGACATTTTGGGCTGAGACCCTTTAACCGGAGCAGTTGACTGCCTACAGATACTGCCTGATCTGCTGAAACTCTCCTGTATTGTTGCTCTGGATTCTGTAATCTCTCGTGTCTCCATTTAAGGGTCAGTGTGGAGGTCTGCAACATGAAATGACTCCACTTAAATAGTTCTCCATCAATCAATACTTCAATGTCAGCTTGGATTACAAAAATGAAGTACTTAAGTGGTAAAATAGTACAGCCGTGGCTGACAAGGGAAATCAAAGCCATTGTAAAAGCAAAAGAGAGGGCATACAACAAAGCACAAATTAGTGGGAAGATAGAGGATTGGGAAGTCTTTAAAAACCTACAGAGAGCAACTAAAAAAATCATTAGAAGGGAAAAGATGAAACATAAAAGCAAGCTAGCAAATAATATCAAAGTGGATTTTTTTCAAGTATGTTAAAAATAAAAGAGAAATGAGAGTGGATACAGGACCACTAGAAAATGAGGCAGGAGAAATAATAACAGGGGACAAGGAGATGGCTGATGAACTAAATGAGTATTTTGCGTCAGTCTCCACTGTGGAAGATACTCCCTAATGTTGTAGTGTGTGAAGGAACAGAAGTGGGCGCAATTACTGTTACAAGAGAGAAGGTGCACAAATAGCTGAAAGACTTAAAGGTACCTAAGTCACCCGAACCAGAGGAACTGCACCCTCAGGTTCTGAGAGAGGCAGCGTTACAGATTGTGGTGGCATTAGAAATGATCTTTCAAAAGTCATTGGACTCTGGTATGGTGCCAGAAGACTGGAAAATTGCAAATGTCACTCCACTCTTTGAGAAAGGAGGAAGGCAGCAGAAAGGAAATTATAAACCAATTAGCCTGACCTCAGTGGTTGGGAAGATGTTGGAGTCAATTTTTGGAAAAAGTTAGGAGCAAGTTCAAGTGTTTGTTTTCATTTTCGAGAATTCCCCAGATTTAGGGGAGGTTCTATTCAATTGGAAAATATCTAATGGAACTCTTTTAGTTAAGAAGGATGAAAGACAAAGGAAACCACAGGGTAAGAGTAGGAAAACTGTTAAAAGCTATTACGGCAATACTGCAGGATCTTCGAAAAATGTAATACAATAATACAAAGCCAATGTGAAAGAGAATTCACATTAGAACTACTGGATTTACTGGGGTTCTTTAAGAATCCTGTGGATAAACAGGAACTGAGGATGAGCTAGAGTATTGGAAAAAGGCACTTGAGATACAATATTGAAGGCTGTTGTAAAAAGAAACCACAAAAGCAATAGTGTAGGAGATAGTTTACTGGGAGTTGGTAGGATGTTGTGGTTTATGACCATATCAGTTTAGCCATGATCTTAACGAATGGGGAAATAGGTTTAAGAGGTCAAGTGGCCTACTCCTGTCCTTAATTCACATGTTCATATGAATGCAAATACCGATGAACTGAGAAATATATTACTACCATAAGTCAGTCTGCTGAGGTAATTGCTGTGACACAAGAGCCAGCATCTGGAGAAATAAGCAAGCTGCTAGAGGAATTCAGAGGATCAAACAGCAACTCTAGAGACAAAGGAACTGTCAACATTTCAGGTCAAGATCCTGTACCAGCACTGGGAGTATAAGGAGAGAGAACAAGTATAAAGAGGTGAGAGAGAGGGGCGAGGACGGAGTTGCAGGTGATGGGTGGATTCAAGTGAGGAGGAGTTGATGGGCAGATGCTGGAGGAAGAGAGATAGCAACAGCAGCCGAAAGGTAACCCATGGAGACAACAAAAGGCTGCAAGTTATGGAATTCGACATGAGTGAATCAGATATGGGAAGAACGAAGAGGCAGGTGGTAAAGATAGGGCACCGAGAGAGTTGAGAGTGTGGGTGAAAGGTAGGTGGAACAAGGATTGGGGGGGGGGAAGGAGAAACAAACTGGGCAACAGGAGGCTGGGGAAGTTTTGAGAAGACTGGAGTGTGTGGGTGAATCAAAAGGAAAGGACTGTGGGGGGAGAGAACAGGTTACCTGAAACTGACAGATCTTTTTTTTCATTAGTCGCAGCTTAAGCTGTTTTACAGAAAATAACAGATATGAAAGTATAATAACTTTGTCTTCCAGTGAAGATCCTATTTAATATATTTTGTACAATTATTGATATGAAATCACTTGCTGATCAGTAAAGGTTGCGGTAAGAATATATCAAAACTGTTGGGAGAACAAATGGTGAAAGATCCGGTGCTTTTTATTTTTTCTCATTGAAAGTAGGCCAGCTAACAATACAGATGGCATTTTATCACCATACGCAAATCTGAAATTTAGAGTATTTGTTTAATTGCAAAAAGACTTGCAATATTTCCATTTTTCCCCTCTTAAGGAAGTCATTCAGCCATCAAGTCAATGCCAACCCACATGGGCAGCACCCACATGGGCAGCACGACAGTGTAGTGGTTAGCACAACACCTTGCAGTACCAGTGACCTGGGTTCAGTTCCCACCGTTGCCTGCAGGGAGTTTGTACGTTCTCCCCATGACCGTGTGGGTTTCCTCTGGGTGCTCCGGTTTCCTCTCACAGTCCAAAGATGTGTCGGTTGGTAGGAAATTTGTCATTGTAAATTGTCCCATGATTAGGCTCGGATTAAGTTGGGGGATTGCTGAGCAGAGCAGCTTGAGGGGCCGGAAGAGGCTGTCTCTAACTAAATACAAAAATAAAAACAATCCCATTCCTCACTATTTTCCTTTACACCCATTTCCCCCCACAATCTTATCAACTTTACCACACACATGCACTAAGAGAAATTTAAAGTGGCCAATTAGCAGACCAACCTCAAATCTTTGGGATGCCAGAAGAAACCAAAATACCTGGAGGAAACCCATGTGGTCACAGGAACCTCCCCCTCTGATAGCAGTGAAAATTAGGATTAATCACTGGTACTGTAAGATACCAGCTCTACTAGATGCGACACCAAGCTATCTATTATGTCAAATGTTTTCATTTGTTAAAGGGAAAGAAATTATTCACCTCCAAATGTTGCCGGTGCCGTACTGACTCCAGGGTGAGCTTGCGCTGTTGTAACACTCTGAACTGTCCCAAACACACTGCAGGAGAGAACGATCTTTACAACAGTCTCCAAATGTAATATAGAAGAGCAAGGCATTAGAATCAAAAGTTCACAGACTTCATCAAGACTGCCATTTTCCCATTCTCCATTAATAAATGACAACACTAACAACAGTTGGAGCAAGAATCGTTTGACTGGGCATTTGGGGAGGACAGAAAACATAGAAACCATTTATAATGCAATGTCTTGACTGGACACTCAGAGCTGATCATATTCAGCACTTCATCACAAAAAGGTTGTAATCAACTTCCATTATGAAGGTGGATTACTCACCTTTTGGTGCAATAACCCATTCACTAAAAGAAGCTTAGACTCCATATACCATGAGTGAAGTGAGATATGTAAACTGGGAAAAATCAGATATACCTGTTCCTTTAAGAGGTTTCAGGTCAGGTCTGTGTGATCTTCACTTACTGTGTCTATAAAGATTGCCCCTTTGCTGAGTCATCTCCAGTTCTTTTCAACCAGAGGCGGTATATTCAGGTTTGTGAAGAGATGCGTAGATTCACTCTCTTATGATGTTTAGGAAGGAGAGAAAACCCTTGCCTGTAACACTAGAATAGATAGAACTATTAAACATGTAATAACTTTAGGGTGTTTCATAGACAGCAAACGGAAATGGTTTAAATAATTGAAAATCTGAATATATCAGGGCATTAACAAGCTCCACTGATTATGAATGGAATCCTTGAAAACTAGTGATAGGTATTTTAAAAGATGCATTAGGTTTATAGGTCACTGAGAAAAATCCAAAGTAGAGGAACAATCCTAATCTGAACTCATAATATTTAGGGGCAAGCAAGGTGCTGTGTGTTATTCGGAAAGCACTGGTACATTCAAACAAAGACAGATGAGGAGAGATGGGAGAAGGCTCACGGGAAGCAAAAAATGCAGCACAGATTGGCTTGGTCGAATAGTCTGTTTTTGCCCCTCACTGTAGCATTTCACAAGAGCCAACTGCTTAAAACTACAGGGGCATGTTCAGTCCAGGTCCATTGGACAGCAGCATTATCGTAGCAGCTAAGAGAAGGCATGTTGGAAAAAAAACACCACATATTAAATTGCAAAAAGCCCATATTTAGAAAATAGTGTTTCTTGGTGATGAAATAAAATACGATTTTAATATATACTAAGTGGGGAATCCTCCAAGAGGACTACAATCTTGTCATGGTTTGGAGGCTTACGTGCTTCAATAACTTGACCATTATCCTGGCTGGAGTCAGGGCTTTATGCTTTGGCTCTTGGTTCTGTCACCCATGCCAAACAGAGGCCAGACAAAGAATGGTCCACTGGTACTCTAGGTTGGGTGGGATGGTCAGCTCAAAGCCAACAACCCTGATGACTGGTGAAACAAAATTGTTATGGAAACAGCAATGAAGAATTCTTTTATATCCGTATTCCTGAGTCTCCACCTGGGACTTGCACGAATGACAGTAGTGAAAACCAAGAGCAAGCTACAGACACGATGAAGGAAGCCCTGAGCACCACCAGATATGGAAGACCTTCATTACTGTCCTAAACACCAGTGGCATAATGGGCAGTAAGTGGGAAATACCACACAAACAATTAGGATTTTTGTCATTTTTGGTGATGCGAAAACAGTTTTTCTCATCTTAAATTCTATCTAAACAGATATTGAAAGCCTGTAATTATGTCAATATCTAGACCAGGACACCATTAATATTTGGCAGAGCTATCAAAAGAAACTTCGACGGATTTGTTAAATGCCCAAATTGGGGCAGAACTCAAGGGCACAATGTCAGAAGGTAGCTATTTTCTTGGTCACATTACATTAAACTTTTTCACCTTTACTGCAGCTCTTCAATTCAAGGGGCTTTCACTCACATTTACTTTTATTCAGCAGCACATTCTTTATTTAGGAAAGAATTTAACTGCATGATTCAAGGTGTTTGACAGATTGCTGGTCAAAGTGAATTTTGATCAAACCACTGACTTGATTAGGTAATTTTCCCCCTCGGAGCTGGATACAACACACACACATACAGGCCAGGACTGTGGACTGTTCTAAGCGTTTATGCTGCAAGTTCAGTCCCAATGTGGCTGCAACTTCCAAGCACAGCATCAGATGCTGGCACTCTCCTGTCTAAGTTTAATCTTCAAAACATCATATTCAGCTTGAAGTAGTTTAGAACTATAATTAACAGACCAGTAATTTTAACTAGTAGGTAGTTTCTTAAGGAGTGGGAACAAGCCTTCTTTAAAAAGACCTGTTATTGAAAACAAGTTGTTAGTTATGTGTCTTTTAACTGTGGTTAAAAGGGCCTGGTATTTTCATTATGTTGTTATATTTAACGTAATTCTTAATATAATTTTATGTTAGTTCTTTAAAAGTTAGCAACTATGTTCAATCAGAATCTGAACACATTGCAGGATATTTAAAGACATGCAAAATCTCGCTGTCAAACTAATGAAAAGGCTTTTTTTTTGCATCAAGAATACATTGGACAATCTGTGTGTGCCGCCTATATTACCCACAAAGTAGACCAACCTGTGATACGACTTGTAGTGAAAGAGAGAGACAATGCAGCAAAGGGCAGAGAGGTTGGATGTTTTACTGGGTCAGTAAGTGAAGATCTTGTAGTTCTGGACTGAAATCTCTGGGAGGGACAGGCAAACATCTGATTTTACTATCAGCATTTCTCTCCTTGCCCAAATGATGTGTGGAGTCTTAACAAATGCAAACAAAACTAATTTTCATTTCACTTAAATCTATAATTGCATGCAGCACAACATACTACGCAATCTGCAGAAAACATTGTGTAGTTTTGTGCTGTGCAAGTATTAATCCAAATGAACTGAAATATTCCACACTCAAGTCTCAGAGAACACTGAACAGAGTTCTGCTTCCAACCCTGAAAATTACTAACTATAAAACTGATATTTCAATGACCCACTTTTTAAAAAGTTGTTACTATAACAGCTTCCAAGTACACATAACTATGAATCACCACGATGGTAATGAATCACAGGAAGATTTTGATTATCATGAATAAAATGAAAACCTGCAAGTTTTAATGCCATTCCAAAGACAGACTCTCTCTGATCAGAGTGTTGAAGCCCAATTTTTTCGATTTATTATACCCTTATATGGGAAGGTGTCTACATGAACTTTATGTCATTTTTCATTTATTGAAATGAAAAAAAAAAGCTGATTACATCTCTATACCTGGCTGGAACCTCACAGGTAAATCATTGTATATGGGAGTAAACAGGGACAAAGAAAAGGTTGTGGGTAGAAATCCAACCTAAGACACTTTTTAGGGAGGTTGTGAAGCCCAAGGAGAACAGATCAATACGGACTATGACTTGCAAAAATAACAGCTTACAGCTGTTCCAATATGCTGCCCAATAGGTTTTTCTTCCAAAGAATTTATTGTAACTTGAGAGCAAAGCAAAAAAAAAAAACACCAGGATGAAATAGGAGCAATTTGGCTCTTTCCTCTATTGTTATTATGACCATAACATTGTTTCATCTCTACTTAAATAAGCTGTAAATGGGGATGAAACAAAAATAACCCAGCTACTAACTCCCTTAATGTCCCATGGCCTTATTGAATATTTTATTTTGCATTATTTTCCCAGAATCAATGAATTATTTGAAATATTTTTAAAACCTTTTGAGGCTTCATGATGTGAAGATCTTCCTTATTTTGTAAGCGATATTTTTCAACTCGAGTGAATACTCTGGACTACTGAAGTTGGTCTAACTCTGCTCAACTCATTCTACGCCTGGTACTAAACTTAATGGGTAACATGGATACTTCCCAGTTAACATCTATATTTGTGAAAAATGTGCCAATGTTCAGAACTATTACATTCTGCAACTTCCAAGTTGTTTAAAAAAAAGTCTAATTCCATACAGTAGTATAGCTAACACTTAGACTCACAGCTTCTTAGCTACGTGCAGCCTCAAGTTTCCAGCCATACAAGATTTACAGTCCCAGCTGAAGGAAAAGTAGAACTGGTAAAGATTCCTGTTAAGTGTTGTAAGAGTGTGGGGGGGGGGGGGGTGGAAAATCCCAGTGGTAAGCTGTATTGAGTCTCCTTGTACAATGGAAAACCTCACAACTTAAATATTTATTATTGTACAAGATCCTTCAACATCAAGAGCAATGCTGTCTTAAATGGCCAAAGAACCAAGGTCAAGCTTAAAATAAAACATCACATCACAATAAGAGAAGGATCTCCCAATCAGTACAAATGCAGTGGGGACTGAGTCCTGTGAAGTGACAGACCATGGCAATTTGACCTACTTCAGCCTGCTCTCATAATCAGATGGTAGTAACAGGCTACTTTTTTATATAAAAGAACAACTGAAAGAATAATGACTCCACTATGTCTTTGTTTGTAAAAGGCATTTGTAAATACATTGTAAAGAAAGCTACAATTTAATAGTAATTCTAATTAGAGTAATCCATATACAGTGGCATGTAAAAGTTTGGGCACCCCGGTCAAAATTTCTGTTACTATGAATAGCTAAGCGAGTAAAAGATGACCTGATTTCCAAAAGGCATAAAGTTAAAGATGACACATTTCTTTAATATTTTAAGCAAGATTAGTTTCTTATTTCCATCTTTTACAGTTTCAAAATAACAAAAAAGGAAAAGGGCCCGAAGCAAAAGTTTGGGCACCCCGCATAGTCAGTACTTAGTAACACCCCCTTTGGCAAGTATCACAGCTTTGAAACACTTTCTGTAGCCAGCTAAGAGTCTTTCAATTCTTGTTCGGGGGATTTTCGCCCATTCTTCCTTGCAAAAGGCTTCTAGTTCTGTGAGATTCTTGGGCCGTCTTGTATGCACTGCTCTGTTGAGGTCTATCCACAGATTTTCAATGACGTTTAGGTCAGGAGACTGTGAGGGTCACGGCAAAACCTTCAGCTTGTGCCTCTTGAGGTAGTCCATTGTGGATTTTAAGGTGTGTTTAGGATCATTATCCTGTCGTAGAAGCCATCCTCTTTTCATCTTCAACTTTCTTTTATTAAACAGACGGTGTGATGTTTGTTTCCAGAAGTTGCTGGTATTTAATTGAATTCATTCTTCCCTCTACCAGTGAAATGTTCCCCGTGCCACTGGCTGAAACACAAGCCCAAAGCATGATCGATCCACCCCGTTGCTTAACAGTTGGAGAGGTGTTCTTTTCATGAAATTCTGTACCCTTTTTTCTCCAAACATACCTTTGCTCATTGTGGCCAAAAAGTTCTATTTTAACTTCATCAGTCCACAGGACTTGTTTCCAAAATGCATCAGGCTTGTTTAGATGTTCCTTTTCAAACTTCTGACGCTGAATTTTGTGGTGAGGACGCAGGAAAGGTTTTCTTCTGACGACTCTTCCATGAAGGTCATATTTGTGCAGGTGTCGCTGCGCAGTAGAGCAGTGCACCACCACTCCAGAGTCTGCTAAATCTTCCTGAAGGTCTTTTGCAGTCAAACGGGGGTTTTGATTTGCCTTTCTAGCAATCCTACGAGCAGTTCTCCCGGAAAGTTTTCTTGGTCTTCCAGACCTCAACTTGACCTCCACCATTCCTGTTAACTGCCATTTCTTAATTACATTACGAACTGAGGAAACAGCTACCTGAAAATGCTTTGCAATCTTCTTACAGCCTTCTTCTGCTTTGTAGGCATCATTTATTTTAATTTTCAGAGTTCTAGGCAGCTGCTTAGAGGAGCCCATGGCTGCTGATTGTTGGGACGAGGTTTGAGGAGTCAGGGTATTTATAAAGGTTTGAAATTTGCATCACCTGGCCTTTCCTAACGATGACTGTGAACAAGCCATAGCCCTAACAAGTTAATTAAGGTCTGAGATCTTGGTAAAAGTTATTTGAGAGCTCAAATCCCTTGGGGTGCCCAAACTGTTGCATGGTGCTCCTTTCTTTTCTTTCACTCTAAAATTGTATAAAACAAAAATAATACACTAATCTTGTTTAAAATGTTGAAAAGAATGTTTCATCTTTAACTTTATGACTTTTGGAGATCAGTTCATCATCTACTCACTTAACTATTCACAGTAACAGAAATGTTGACCAAGGGTGCCCAAACTTTTGCATGGCACTGTATTTATTAGTGATTTAGTATTGTTTCAAGCATTATAATCAGGAGAGTAATGACTGAACTGTGATGAAGCCAAGTCATATCTAAAAATTTTATAGCAAATTTCCACCATGGATGGTCCCAATCTCAGATGCAAAAGGCAGGTGGTTGGGCATGGGTCCGGAAAACCCACCCTGTAAAAACCCAGAGTTAGAGAAATGCTAACAGAGCCACCGAAGACCAGATCTCTAGGCGGGGATGGATATTCGAAGATGGGTTACACCTGGGGACAAATTGTCCAAGAGAGAGGACGCTGGCAAGCTGCTGTCGGCAACCTATGCCCCACTAGAATCTTCACTTAAAATCCTCTCTGGCAGCTGATTCACTAGGTAAGATTTTCACTGTGTGGTTTAACTGGCTTTTGGCCTTACTCCTCAAGATCATTACTTAGCTGCACGTAGGGTTTGTGATTTGAATTTCGAAAGTCTACATCTTAAGGTGCCAGGAGACAATGCACCTTACCTGCTTGTACTAAATACATTACTAGAGGGTGCCGGATGGCTAAACATATTATCTAAGTCTGCTAGTGCTGCATACTTGTTTGCCGAGCTTGACTGATTGGCAGTTATCACTGAAGATCCAACAGACGTTGAGCCGAAATTAGTTAGTTGACTACTTGTCCCTATATGTAGGAGAGAAGAAAATATATCAAAGATATGATTATGGAGCCTGGAAAACTTCAGAAGCTTAAAATAACATCCAATATTATCTTTTGTTAAAATATAAAATTAAATAACATCTCTTTTCTGAACTTGAAATGGTTTTATTTACTGAAATTGTGCTTGATCACATTGCCACACACTGTGCTAAAATGTGAGTCTACCCTACTAAGTTTCCCACAATACAGTATAATTCATCTCATGGTAGGAAAGATCAATCAAACCTTTGTTTAATCATAGGTGACTCATTAATTGCTGAATCTTATGAAATTTAAGGATTTCAAAATATCCCTCAACAAATGTTATGGTCTGATTAGTAGTGAATGGTTTTAACAAAAAAACTCAGCAGGCATCGGGACAGGTGTTGCCAACACAACCAAGTAGCCTGCAGTTTATCTGTTCATTTTAGCTGAGCAGAATGACGGGAAAAGAAACACGTATTTATGTAGTTCCTTTCAAGACAGGGCTTGCCAAAGCACATTACATCCAATTAAGCACATTTGATGTGTAGCCACTGCTGCTACGTGGGGAAAAAGCTGGCCAAATCAGCATAAATAGTCTAAACAATGCTGATAGATGTATATAATATTACTCCATCAAAAATATTGCTTTCAAAGTAGCCACAGGGTCATTTAAACCCAACCATGAGAGTGAGAGTGCGAGTGCTGTTTAGCCTCACACAAATCACTCCCGACATTCAGTATCACACTGAAAAGTTAACCTGGATTCAGATCTCTGGAACCGAACATAAACATGACATTGAAAACATGACAGACATCAAGCCAGATAGGTATTTCCAATCCTATTTCGAGTTTTTGGATGTCAGTGAAATATTATGATTCATAGAAACATAGAAAACCTACAGCACAATACAGGCCCTTTGGCCCACAAAGCTGTGCCAAACATGTCCTTACCTGAGAAATTACCTAGGGTAACCCATAGCCCTCTATTTTTCTAAGCTCCATGTACCTGTCCAGGAGTTTCTTAAAAGACCCTATCGTATCCGCTTCCACCACTGTCGCTGGCAGCTCATTTCATGCACTCACCCCTCTCCGTATAAAAAACTTAACTCTGACATCTCCTCTGTACCTTCTTCCAAGCACATTAAAACTGTGCACTCTCATGCTAGCTATTTCAGCCTTGGGAAAAAGCCTCTGACTATCCACACAATCAATGCCTCTCATCATCTTATACACCTCTATCAGGTCACCTCTCACCCTCCGTCACTCCAAGGAAAAAAGGCCAAGTTCACTCAATTTATTCCCATAAGGCATACTCCCCAATCCAGGCAACATGCTTGTAAATCTTCTCTGCACCCTTTCTATGGATTCATCTGAGACCAACCCTCTTCCTCAAAATTATAATTATTCCCCTGTATTTTCGTTCAATTGCATTCTTGTAAAATTGTGTATAATTCACGATTATATGATGCTATGTGCCTGTGATGGTGCTGCAAGTTCTCCATTGTGTCTGTGACATGCAATAATCTAGACTGTGACTAGGTATTGAAGGGCTGACACCACGCATCGGTCCTCACTGAAGGGGAAGCAGCTTTAAGTCCCTGGACCCAGCCATATTGCTGCAATCACAAAGGTGGCATGCCAGCAGCTATATCTTATTAGAAGCTTGACGAAATATGGCATGACACCAAACACTCTTGGAAATTCCTATGGATGTATAGAGGACAGTATTCTAACTGGCTGCATTACTGTCTGGTATGGAGGCTCTAATACACAGAATAGCTAGAGGCTACAGGACGTTGTAAACTCACCGAGCTCCATCATGATGACAACCCTCCCCATCATCAAGGACATCTTCAAGGGGTGCAGCCTCACGGTGGTAGCATCCATCACTAAGGACCCTCACTATCCGAGACATGGCCTCGTTTTACTATCATCAGGGAGGAGGTACAGGAGACAGAGACACACTCAATTCAAAAATAGCTTCTTCCCCTCCACCATCAGGTTTCTGAACAGTCCACGAACACTATCTTATTATTCCTTTTTTGCGCACTTTTTGTTTTCAAGTTCAAGTTCATTGTCATTCAACTGTACACAGGTATACATCATTCCTTTGCGGTCAAAGTGCAAAACACAGTACACAATCACACACAGCACATAGTTATCATCCACACCTACAGTCACAAATTAATACTAGCACAAGTCCCTGAGGCATGACCTGATGATTGGCAGGTTGACAAAGTCAACCTGTCAGTCATATGAATTTTGCAATTTATAGTAATTTTTTGTCTTTGCACTGAACTGCTGCAACAAAACAAATTTCATGACAATGTCAATAAATCCGATTCTGACACTCTACTACTGACACCCCCGTAATTCAATGCCTTACTACAGCTGAGTAATATCCGAGAGATTTTACCTTGCGTTTGTGTATTGCTGCTGAAAGCATTATCCAGGTCGGCGAGGGCTGCATATTTATCTTCACTAACAGCTTGCGCTTTGATTACTGATGTGTCACTTCCAGAAGAACAGAAAGCTCCAAAGTCGGCACTAGAAGATTTTGGGAAGTTATCAAAATTTGCAAAATTAGCATTTGTTGATGCAGAGGCTCCACCTGATGAGAGAAGAACGAGAGGATTTGGAGAAAAGTCCGCAATCAGCTCTACAGAAACCTTAGCACCATTCAGCCACAGTTAGTTCGAACAAATTGATTATTATTAACAAGTTTAATTGCAAACATCATTGCAACTTTAGCAACCTAGAGTCTTTTAAATTCATACCCATCTTATTCAAACTCCATATTTCTATCCTTTCAACCAGTTTCAACTCCTGGCAGATAACTAAAACTAAAAAGTCACAAATTAAGACCATAAGATATAGGAGCAGAAGTAGGCCATTCTCCCCATACTCTTTGATGCCCTGGCTAATCAAGAAGCTATCTATCTCTGCCTTAAATGCACCCAATGACTTGGCCTCCTCAGCCGCTTGTGGCAACAAATTCCACAGATTTACCACCCTCTGACTAAAGTAATTTTTCTGCATCTCTGTTCTAAATGGACATCCTTCAATCCTGAAGTTGTGCCCTCTTGTCCTGGACTCCCCTACCATGGGAAATAACTTTGCCATATCTAATCTGGTCATTTTCCTGAACTCCAGGGAATACAGCCCAAGAGCTGCCAGATGTTCTTCATACGGTACCCTCTCATTCCTGTAATCATTTTCGTGAATCTTCTCTGAACCCTCTCCAATGTCAGTGTATCCTTTCTAAAATAAGGAGCCCAAAACTGCACACAATACTCCAGCGTGGTCTCACGAATGCCTTATAGAGCCTCAACATCACTTCCTTGCTCTTATATTCTATACCTCTAGAAATGAATGCCAACATTGCATTCGCCTTCTTCACCACCGACTCAACCTGGAGGTTACCTTTTAGGATATCCTGCACAATCACTCCCAAGTCCCTTTGCATCTCTGCATTTTGAATTCCCTCTCCATCTAAATAATAGTCTGCCTGTTCATTCCACCAAAGTGCATGACCATACTTTCTAACATTTTATTTCATTTGCCACTTCTTTGCCCATTCACCTCAACTATCTAAGTCCCTCTGCAGGCTCTCTGTTTCCTCAACACTACCCACTCCTCCACCTATCTTTGTATCATCAGCAAATTTAGCCACAAATCCATTAATCTCATAGTCCAAATCATTGACATACATTGTAAAAAGTAACGGTCCCAACACCGACCCCTGTAACCAGCAGCCAGCCAGAATAGGATCCTTTTATTCCCACTTTGTTTTCTGCCCATCAGCCAATGCTCCACCCAAGCTAGTAACTCCCCTGTAATTCCATTGGATCTCATCTTGCTAAGCGGCCTCATGTGTGGCACTTTGTCAAAGGCCTTCTGAAAATCCAAGTACACACATCTACTGCATCTCCTTTGTCTACTCTGCTTGTAATTTTCTCAAAAAATTGCAGTAGGTTAGTCAGGCAGGATTTTCCTTTCAGGAAACCATGCTGGCTTTGGCCTATCTTGTCGTGTGCCTTCTGGTACTCCGTAATTTCATTGCCAACAATCGATTCCAACAACTTCCCAACCACTGATGTCAGGCTAACAGGTCTATAATTTCCTTTCTGCTGCCTCCCACCCTTCTTAAATAGCGGAGTAACATTTGCAATTTTCCAGTCATCCGGTACAATGCCAGAATCTATCGATTCTTGAAAGATCATTGTTAATGCCTCCACAATCTCTCCAGCTACTTCCTTCAGAGCTCGAGGGTGCATTCCATCAGGTCCAAGTTACATCCAAATGTAATTATTATAGTGGTAAACAATCCCTCCTCCTTTTCTCAACCTGCCGGCAGTCCTCATCTTTGATGACAGCATCATCCAGCAGGCTTCGGTTGCACACCTAGTTCCATTCTCGTCTATACAACTAACACCAGGACATTATTAACAATGGCTTCCCCCCCTTCTCCCCACAGTGTTAGTTATGTTCCTATCTTGCCTTCCTCCTATTTCCCAACTACATGCCAATCATCGCCGACATAATCAGCATCAGGTTTCACATCTATGCGATAACACACCACTCCCCTCTGATAACTGCACTTGAACCACACTATCTGCATCCCTGTATTAGGCCCAACTCATTCAATGCAGACTATACCTGTGCTGAAGCCTCTATAGTTGTCTATTCCAACAGGTTTCTAAGTGGAACTTGCTAATCACAACTTCTGCTGCTCATGTTTAAACTCATGACATTACCCCCATACTTGCTTTTCTACACTGGGTCTGAGTTAAGCAATCCCTTAATATTAAAATTAAGCTCTTGCATCCCCTGCTGGCTTTACTCTTGCTGTACATTATCCTTCACCCCAACAACCTCCATCTCAAGTTCCAGCCTTTTGATTATCACCATGGGCAGCTGTGAATTCTACTCGATCTTCTCAGGCTCTTTTTGTCCAGGTTTTTGCTTATTTGTTCTAATATCTGAGTGATACAGCTTGGTTTATTATTTTAAAGCGACATAAAGTGGTTAAAGGGCAAGTAGCCCTGTAGTTGTTTATAATCTTTGGATTAGTTTTTTATGACTAGATTGCGAAAATTGTGTCTTTATTGCTAATTTCATTGTCTTATTGGCCTAATGCTTGATGTTTGGTGAGAAGAACTTAAATTTAATTCAAACACAACAATCTCAGCAAGTTTAACGTGCCAAACCATGGAACATTTTACTCTTACATCAAAAATATGTCATAAACTAAATAATTCACAATAATGATATTTCATGAAATGGTTAAGGATCATCTGGCTTAACTCTTGCGGGTACTAGTCCAGTCTAAAACCATTCAAACACAATGTTCACGAAAGAATGATTAGCCTCCATATGCTGGAATATTATTCCATTTTTAAATAATCCTACTCAAAGTTGAGCATTAATATCCAGACCAAATGCCCCTCTAATGCACACATGTGATCCTCATTTCACTTAGAAAGATTGGGAAAGATCATCAATGTGCCGTGGGAATGACAAAATATAGGCCTGTGCCGTCCTATCACCGGTGGAGAGATGCTGTTATGATAAAACCTACCCAAAGATTAAGCAGACTCACCAACAGGAACTGTAATCATTTGCCAAAAATGGCCAACTGTGGCCTACAGCCATAATAAAGACTCATTAATCTAAACTAGGAAGCAAAATTATCACTTTTTTTTTACTATTCTAAACATTGGGAAGAAAGTCAACATCTAGACAGTACACTTGGGATCAGGGCAGAAGCTTTGAAATATCAAAGTCTCAAAATAAATTATTCTATTTGGAAAAAGATTAAGATATTTAACAGGGAATTAAATTAACATACAGAAGCCCAGTTTGTCGCTGCCAGAAAAACGAATAAGTAATTATTCCATAATACACCACGGATAAACAGTTATATTTCATTCAACAATAAATTCATGTTACAAACAATAACACGTAATTGCTGAAGCTTATAACTAATCACTAATTCTGCTCTGATTACATCTCAGGAGATTGCAACCGCAGGGAAGCAATGACAGCAATATACACATTTTAATCTCATGCTCAGCCCAAGCTGCTGTCAGTTTAACAGTGCTATTACGCCAAGTGCTGACAATTCCTGTCCTCACTCCCACAAACCACAGACCATGATTTCATATGTTGTATAAACAACTGAACCAACAAAATCTATACAGTACGGTGCAAAAGTCTTAAGCACCCTAGCTATATATATGCATACATATCAGAAAGCAGTTCAGAACTTGGATGAAAAATTAGCTCTATTCCGCCAGCTATTTTGCCGAGAATGGGGAAATAAGGCACAATGAATTAGTTTTCACATACCTTTGCTGTGGAACATCAATGGTGTATTCTTACCCTAGAAGAATTTGTATGATCTATCCTTCAGGATCAAACCAGCTTGCTAATTTCATAATCACAATTAAAATACACTTTACTATAACACTCTTTTTGCACTACTTAATTATATACTGTAAATATTATAATCTATATTTTTATGTATATTACACTGTAATGTCGCCACAAAACAAATTTCAAAACATATGTTAGTGATATTAAACTGAAGTCAAATTGCACTGTACTAATGTGTAAAGGCCTCGTGTACGTATAGCTAAATCTGCACATGCTGTGTGAGGGTATTGTGGACTTGCAGGATATAAGGTATCATTGCACATTTCACTATCATGAAATATGAGCATTCAATGATGACCCAGCATATTTGGACCGCAGCACACACTGTTAAGAAGCTGCTCTAATGTTTACTGGCTATATGCGTTTAAGTAAGGTAATATTCCTTAGAACAGATAATATTGGCGAGTGCAGGTCGGTGGGACTAGGTGAGGGTAAGAGTTCGGCACGGACTAGAAGGGCCGAGATGGCCTGTTTCCGTGCTGTAATTGTTAAAGGGTTATATGATTATATTGCTGTTCTACGCTCCAAATATGTTAAACCTTATCTTACCTCCACATTAAAATTTATAAAAACATTTATAAAAAGCAGCAGAGATCTAAATCCTTGTCACACTAACATTGTGCACATCCAAGTGGAAAACTCATAACCACTGATATGAAGAAATTGCACTCAAGCCACATATTTAAAGTCTTGATGAGTATTCACATAAACACAAGAAAGTAGGTGCAAGAATAGGTATACTTGGCCCGCTGTTAAATATGATCGTAACTGTTAAGTCCCATGCCTTTTCAGCGCCAGTTACCCATAGTCGTCCTCAATTGTATCGAAAACTAACTAAATTAATAACTGTTGAGAAACCCACATTTGAATTCTTGTGACATGCATGCAGGACAGATGGCTTTAAGTGGCTAAATAAACTCCATCAAGGAAAATGGGGTTACATAACTATTCATCATATGG
The DNA here is from genome assembly GCF_963921235.1 of Mobula hypostoma. NCBI lineage: Eukaryota > Metazoa > Chordata > Chondrichthyes > Myliobatiformes > Myliobatidae > Mobula > Mobula hypostoma. The sequence continues at coordinate 28,279,781 of NC_086100.1, forward strand.
TTGTAAACATGGTTAAATGAATGACAAAAATGTTTGCCCTGGAAGTCCACTATGAGCTCAGGTGGTTTCAACAGGTGAATCTGACACCCTACACAAAATTCTGCATGAATCAGAGGGAAAAAAAAAGATATTGGCAAGGTAGAAGGTTAAGGAGTATTAGGTTATTTGATCTGCTTAGACAGAACATAAACATTTCATGATTTTGCAACCTCACCTTATAATAAAAGGTCCCTAGGACCAGTTTCCAATTTGAGTTCTTAATTCCAGCTATCATTGTTTGCTTGTTAGGTCAGTTGAAAACCAATTCCACAATGCCTTTATTTCTCAAAAAATCCTTGGTTCAGTATCTTAAGTTTTCTCCAGAGTCCCTCAGGGATCAGGTTCTACATGTACACCAATCACTTCCCAGGTTTACATCATCTCTTCCTTACCTGTTCCCATCACCATTTCCTTTTTACCACACCACACCAGACATTTCGTACTGAAACAACTGTTCCTACAAGAATACAGGAGTTCCCTGGGTAATGAATGAAATGACTTAAAGTGTGTGTAGATTCTCCTAAATATTGAAAAGTATTTTTCAAGCTACTACTAATAATGTGTTTAAAAGTATTAACTAGTGACTGAATAGTTCCATTAGTTTAGTTAAAGGCAGTGCTGGGGTGACTACTCAATGAAAGAATTACAAGTGTACATAGAATGATATGATATGGGTAGCGATAGTAAACAAATATATCTGACATACAGAGAAATCAACTTATGGACAATTCTCAGGACAGAAACCCATATATAAATCAGGGACTGTCTGTACTGAGAAGATAAAAGCAGCTATCTTCTGCCCCACTATATCCTTAACTGACATCTTGTCAAATTTTGTTCTATTGTGCTGGGATTTATTATCAAGTTAAATTTACTACATGTAGAATTTATTTTCTCCGCATTGCTGTCCTTAGCAATATCAGAGGCTGAACAGGCCATTCAAAATCTTTGATATTCAACATCACCAAAATCACTTTTTATCTGTATTACCCTGATATCGGCCCTTTTCTTCAGCTTATTTTCCTGCTAGAAATTATGCATTGCTTTCCATGTACGCTTCCCATCTTTCATAACCAAGTGCTTGAAAACTTTGCTCCTGATATATCAAATTGCAAGTTTACCGATCAATGTGCTGACTGATGGCAGCATTTAGAACCTGTACTGCATAGCTCCAGTGACTTGCGTTCAATTCTGATCTCAGATGTGGATTTGCATGCCCTCCAAGACCAATGCTGCCTTGTTTCCTCCCACATACCAAAGGGGAAGTTAATGGACAATACAGTGAATAGCTTACATAGAAATTCGTGGAGAAATGGGATCATTGGCATTACTCTAAAAGCTGATAAAGACTCAATGGTCTGAATGATGTTTCTCTGTATTATATGAATTTGTTATGGCTGTTAGCCAGTGAAATCATAAGGCATAGGAGCAGAAGTAGGCCATTTGGCCCAAAGTCTGCTCCACCATTTTATCATAGACTATTATCTTTTTCAACCCCATTCTTCTGCCTTCTCCCCGCAACCTTTGATGCCCTTACTAATGAGGAACCTATCCATCCCCGTTTTAGATATACTGTACCTAATGACTTGGCCCCACAGCCGTCTGTGGCAATGAATTCCAGAGTCACCACCCTCTGGCTAAAGGAATTCTTCATCTCTGTTCTAAAGGGGCATCCTTCTATTCTGAGGCAGTGCCCTTTGGTCCGAGACACTCCCACTTTAGGAAACATCCTCTCCCCATCTAATTAATTGAGAGGTTTCAATGAGATCCCCTCATTTTTCTAAACACCAGCAAGTACATGCCCAGAGCCTTCCAACATTCCTCATATGTTAATTCTTTCATTCCTAAGATCATTCTTGTGAACCTCCTCTGGACACTCTCCAAGGCTAGCACATCTGTTCTACATAAGGCGCTAAAAACTGCTCCAAATGTTCTGGTCAAGTCCTTATAAATCCTCAGCATTACATAAACACAAGGTGACCCTCTCCTGTCAGATTCCTTTTTTTCCCACCTATCTCCTAGCTTCTTACTTCATTCCTCCTCCACACACCTGGCTTCACCCATCACCTTCTACCTTGTACTCCTTTCCCTCGCCCCACCTTCTACTCCCTTCCAATCCTGATGAAGTGCTTCGGCCTAAAACTTCGATTCATTTCCATAAACACCATCGATCCTGCTGAATCCCTCCAGCCTTTTGAGTGTGTTGCTCAACACTACACAGTTACTTTTATATTCTAGTTCTCTTGAAATGAACACTAACATTGGTTTTACCTTCCTTACCACTGACTCAACCGGCAAATTTAGTGAATCTTGCACAAGGACTCCAACGTCTGTTTGCACCTCTGATTTCTGAATTTTCTCTGTTTAGAAAATAGTCTAAGCATTTATTCTTTCTACCAAAGTGCATGATGATACACTTCCCTACACTATATTTCATCTGCTACTTCTGTAAACTGTCCAAGCCATCATGCAGACTCCCTGCTTCCTCACTACCTGTGCCTCCACTTATCTCTGTATCGTCTGCAAACTTGGTCACAAAGCCATCGATTCCGTCATCCAATCATTGACATACAACTTAAAAAGAAGCGGTCCCAGCACGAATCCCAGCAGAACACCACTAGTCACCTCCAGCAAACCAGAAAAGACTCCTTTTATTCCCACTCTTTGACTCCTGCCAGTCAGCCAATCTTTTACCCAAATTAATATCTTTCCTATAATACCATAGGCTCACATCTTGTTTAGAAGCCTTGTGTGGCACCTTGTCAAAGGCCTTCTGAAAATACAGTAAACAACTGATTTTCCTTTGTTTATCCTGCCTGTTATTTCCTCAAAGAACTCTAACAGATTTGTCAGGCAAAATAACGAAATATGCTGACTTCAGTCGATTTCATTATGTGCCTCCAAGTATCCCAAAAATCTCATCCTTAATAATAGACCCCAACAACATGTTTTCAAAATTTTCAATCCTTTCATTGCCTTGACTTTCCTTCAATTTTGTGACCTTTTTCAACTCTAGAATAATTTATGACCAGGTCTTCTCCTATTCTCATTTCATGTGCATTCCTGATTTTAAGTGATCTAACAATGACATTCCTGTTTAGCTGAATTCCAGAACTCCTTCTTCTAATGCTTCGTCCCTCTCCCTTTAAGATGTTTCTTAAAATCTTCTTTGGCTATCTGTCTAGTCATCTGTTCACATATCACAATGTCTCTTGTTGTTAAATTATGCTTCCAAATGCTCTTGTACTGAGAGATGTTTTCCTGTACTCAAAGCTGTGTACAAAATTCAAATTAAATCGAGATTACTAAAGCTATTTTCTTTTACTTTTCTTTTTTAAAACCATTTTAAGTAGCTTGATTATCTACATACTTTAAATGTGATAGAATGAGTGCAAAAAGAAAGAATTAGAAGCAATTGTGAAAAATATGAGAAAATGAAATTTGTCAATACTGGTTAGTACGCGCGCGCACACACACACTAAAAATGCAAAACTGGGCAGTTACAACGATCACTACCTGAACTGCTGGACTGGAAAGATGGTAGACTTGCTGAGGAGAAACCTCCAAAATTATCAGAAGCATTACAACTTCCAAATGCATCAAAGTTTGCAAAATCTGTATTCAGAGAGCTTGGAGCTGGAACAGTGGCATGGAGAAAGAGAAATGGAAAAAGAAAACCAAATGTTAACGGACATGGAAAGCATGCATGACAAACAGAACGGTAGGAATGAATTAATGTCACAAAAACACACAAGTGCCTTACAGACATCTTCACTAAGTAATTCAAAAACTCTGAAGATGTGACAACTAAACAGAAATGTGCATGGATACGTGGGATAAACTATCCACCTATACCAGATGGCATTTTCTAACAATTATTAATAAGACACTGTTTACATCAGAAAATGTTAAACGTATCAATTCATACAGATTAGTACCCTTGAAGATAAAGAAAATATTTGGAAAAGCACATTGCTATCAATTTCTAACTGAACAATAAATGATGAGAGGTGCACTTTACTCTCTGTGCCAAATAGCAACACATTGAAAGGATGACCATTTTTACTGTCATTCAACATGAATGTGCTGCAAAGATCATAGGGAAAACATCCAACCATCTAAAGACACAGATTATCTGGCATTGATCTAATTGCCATTATCTTGAACAGAGTGTCCCTTTAGTTTGTGTACAGTAGTGAGTTGCAACAATAACCTTGCATTCAGCAAAACTGAGGAATTGACTGTGAACTTCATGAAGGAGAAGGTGGGAGGACACACACCAGTCCTCAGTGAGGAGCCAATGGTGGAAAGTGTGGGCAGCTTCAAGTTCCTCGGTATCAACAACTAAGAGGATCTATCCTGGACCCAACAGAGTGATGCAATCATGAAGAAGCCACACCAGCAACTATGCTTCATTAGGAGTTTGAGGAGATTTTGAATGACACCAAAGCAAATTTCTACAAGTGGACAGTCGAGAGCATTCTGTTTGGTTGCATCACTGACTGGTACAGAGGCTTCAATGCGCAGGATACAAAGGCTCAGAGGGTTGCAGACTTGGCCAGTTCCATCAAAAAGGCCACATTCATCATTAGGACCCCTCACAATCCAGACATGCTCTCTTTTCGTTACTACTAACAGGGAAAAGCTACCAGAGCCTGAAGACCCACGCTCAACATTTTAGGAACAGCTTCTTCCTCTCCACCATCATATTTCTGCATGGTCAATGAATACTACCTCACTATTCCTCGTTTTGCTCTATTTATATTTCATAACTTACAGTAACTTGCATCTTGCATTGTACATATGTCAGTGATAATAAACCTGATTCTTATTCAATATCAACTACATTTATGTTAAGGTGTAAGTGGTCTTAGAATCAAAGAATTCAGAGATTTCAGCTTCTGAGTCTGTAACAGTGGCTAATCTATACAAAATAACAGTGACAATGCGGAAGTGATTCACACTTGACCGCAAAGTACAATTGCTTACAGTTCAGAATTTTACTACCATTACTGGAAGACATTTAGCACAGCGGAACTTCAGTTTTGTGGAGATCAACTGCTGATGCTACACTCAGCACTGTGATTTTGCAACATCAATGTTATGTCAGGGCTATGAACCAATACCGGGATCAGGAAGAACACATGTTGATACTCTACACTATTACTCTGTTAAATATACAAAGTAGAGAGCGAAGCTGTCTTTTTCCTTTGTATCAGCATAATTTCATTCATTCTCTTAACCTGTACTTTTAAAACAAGTTATCAATTTATGAAATGCCACAAAGTAGTTTGAATATTTTAAGTCTGGAGTATATATACAGTTAGGAAGCTCTCAGGACTCTGGAAAACAGGATTAGCAGGTGTCATTTAAGTGTTAGTCATGGTCTTTTCCATATATTTTTCACCTAAAACTAATCTTTCATCCAATGGTTATCTTAGTCTTTATCAGTTCAGGTAACTCATTCCACATTTCACGTCATATGTTATATTTTACAGAGAAACATTCAGGCCATTAAAATAAAGCAAATGGTGGATTTTGCTTCGGGAGATGGAATGAAAAGCAGGATATCATATTAAACTTTAACCCAATCTGAAAAACGGTGATCCCCATATCAAACTAATTTCTACACTACGTTAAACAAAATGTAGAAATGGAGTGGGCACAGTGAAAGGTTAATGTGGAACAATACCAGAACAAAGAACACATAGCCATGAAGAAAAGGATGGGATCAAGGGGCTGAGAAGGGATAAATGGGTAGATTTTGAGAAAGTATCTCCACTGTGAGACAAAAAAACAAATCCAATAAAGGATTACAGAGCAACACACATAAAAAATGCTGGTGAACGCAGCAGGCCAGGCAGCATCTCTAGGAGGAGGTACAGTCAACGTTTCGGGCCGAGACCCTTCGTCAGGACTCACTGAAAGAAGAGATAGTAAGAGATTTGAAAGTTGGAGGGGGAGGGGGAGATCAGAAATGATAGAAGACAGGAGGGGGAGGGATGCAGCCAAGAGCTGGACAGTTGATTGGCAAAAGGGATATGAGAGGATCATGGGATATGAGAGGATCATGGGATGGGAGGCCTAGGGAGAAAGAAAGGCGAAGGGGGGGAAGCCCAGAGGATGGGCAAGGAGTGGGGAGGGGAGGGAAGGGGAGGGAGGATTTTCAAACCTAGAATGCAGAATTCACTTCTACCAAGGGAAGATGTGACAAATATCACATGCATTTTGAGGAAGAAATAGAATTAGACAGGATTAGATGAAGAACGCTGGGAGGGACTTTGGTATAGATTAATTGGGAAGCATAGTTATCTGTAGATTTGATGCAAGTTATTTTCATATATTCAATGGTAGACACCTTCAAAGAAGCATTGCAAGAAAGACACCCAGTATATCCTATGAATATAATGTATTGTATCCAAAAGATTCACTCAAAAAGACACAAATTGAATATTCCATCTCAAGTGTCACGCCAGCTCAAAGTACCTTTAGACATCTTTGCTAAATATTCTAACATTGAATAATCAATCTGCAATTAAATATTCTCAACAGTTGCAAATAAGCTTATGTGCTCACTGTTTCAAAGTGCACAATTTAAATTATTTTTTACAGCTTTCCTAAAATCAAAACTGTTAAAAACCTTAATTACTCACTGTGACATCAGTACAAAGAAACAACCAGTAAATACCATCTTACCTGCGTGACTGTTAAAATGTGCAAAGTCTGCAAAATATGGAGGCGCAGACTGAGGAGTAGCAAAAATGTCCCCTCCAAGGTCAGTGAGGAGGTCAAATGGAGCCACTTTCTTCTCCTGTTGAGATCCCCGGGAGCGACTGACTGCTGGAGACTTCAAGGAAATGTGAGCACAATTTTAGATTTCCTCACTTGCAAATCGAATGGGAGCAAAGGCACAAAGAATGACAAATGGGAATCTACTAGAGAGGACAAGGGCTGACAGTGTGAAGCGGAGAGGATGTAGGTCACATAAAATGGTAATCGACAAATTCAGTGAATAATGAGCTGAGAAGGTGTGGCTACACAAGGTGAGGAATTGGGAAAAGATTTGGCGAAAGAAATCCCAATAAGGGGTTTTCAAAGCCAGGAAATGTTTAGAGAATATCAACCCATATTCTTACTCTGTTAGGACTGGGTGTCAAGCAAGCTAAGTGATAACTCAGTGGCAGTCATCACCTCCAAAGCTGGGTGAATTATCACAGTTTTCCAGAGTTTTGCCAGAAATTAGGCATAGTTTTGGGCAGCTTTTGCATAATTAACAATTCTGGTGGAAGACAAGTTGGTGGAATGATTGAGAAATTATGAACCCTTTGTCATCCTTTCTGTGGTTTTGAACAGCAGTTCTAACATTCATAATAATTAATACGGTTGATGAAATGAGCCAAGATGGCCTTAGTCTCCGTTGACACTGTTCTATTATCTGAATACATTTGCCCTTTCTGAGTAATGCCCCTTAGCAGATTCGATACCATTTATTTTCCTAGATAAATAATAAAGTTTCACAAATATTCAGCATTGTATCACCATGCTAGAATAGAAGATTCTGAGTAATTAAATTACTATAACACAAGGCCGCCTTTCAGCCCAATGAGTTCACATCAGCCCTAAAAATAGCAATCTGGTCAGTGAAGTCTGCCATTTTGTCTCTACAGCCTTACAAATGATTTGCCTTTGAACTTCTAACAAGCTCCTTTTAAAAGACTAGGTTAATGGGTTGCACCACTTTTAGAGGCCTTGAATGCCAGATCATAACCAGTATCTATGTAAATACTGGTTAACATCAACTAGTATCACTCCCTTGGATGCAAGAAATACAAATTAACTCCAACTATATCAAACAAAATGATTGTGATGTGAAATTATTGTTAATTGGGAATTAATTTATTAGGAGACTGTCACGAGTGTTATACATAGTGCAGTGAAGTTGCAAGATTATACCATTCAACTTCAATTGATGGACAATATGCAAAAAATGATACTTGTCACTTTCACATCCTGCAGGGAGCAATGTTACCTCAGCAACTGTCAATGAAACCGCTAGGCCTCAGAATTATTTGCAGGATTTGTGTTTTTTTTAAATGTAAATGTAGTGTAGTTGCAGGCTGAAAAAGATTGTGTATTTATGCTGAAAAGATCAAAAGGTAGTTCTGTTGCAAACAATGAATGCACAAATTATACTTCGACACAATTATCTTTCCAATACTTGGTACTTCAGTTTCCATGAAATTAAAACTTGCTATAATGCACATGGCTTATTTTCCAGTCTCTGAATCATTTGCCATTCGACATTTTTTTCTTCATGTAGGGAAACCATTTTAGTATTGGCCAATGAACCAATACTGACACATAGTGAAAAATCATTATGCTATTTTAATGCCACTGTAGAAAATGTGCCTTAGTTACTTATGTAACAAGTTCATAAAATATAAAAGCAGAAAAAGCTAGAATAACTAAGTGGGTCAGATTCATCCGCAAAAGAGGAAAATGTAACAGTCTGGGTCAAAGACTTTGGATCTAAACTGAAAATTATGTATTTTCAGCTCCACTCCAAGAGTTAACAGGGTAATCAGAAAGATTGAAAGTATTACCCCTAAGATTCTGAAGAAAGGTCAACGACCTGAAACATTGACCCTGTTTTATTGACCTCGTCTGAATTTCAGCACATTTCCTGTATTTTTGTTTCAGGTATCAAAAATCTATCAAAATTGTGATTTTGCATCAGAGGGGCTTCACAACAAAAGGAAAGGTGGAAACCATCTTCACACACTGCAGTCAAAAATACATGCAATTAATTTCTCACAAAAGAACCATGTACACTCATAGCTTTAATATAAATTATTAAAGTAACATCAGCAAGTGCATTTTAGAATATTCATGATTCATGTTTGACACCTGTCTGTTAAGATAGTGTGCGTCTCAGCGAGCTGACTTTATAATCTCCACTAATTTCAGTCCAGCCTGAGAGGCATCACATTGTGAAAGTACGATACTTTGGCTTAGATTATATTAAGTTGAGGTCCCGTTTACCTGTTAAGTGTTAAAAATCCAAGGTAGAATTTCCATTCATTTAATTTTACTTTAAATTCCAAGATTTCAAGCAGAAAAATATAAAACAAAGAATTTTATACACTAGTTATGTAAAGCACAAGTGATTTCTGTAGGTTTAAAAAAAATGGCACAGCTAGACTCAATCACAAGATCAGCCCGACTGCTTTATTAAATTGAATTAGTCTGGTACGATTCAATCGACTGTTGTCACTGTAAAGCTTCATGAAATCTTTTCAAGTTATGCTTCTTTTTGGTGCAATGTACATGCAGAATTATATAGAAATGAATATTAAAAGTGAATCGATTTACAAAAGTAATTAGTAACGTCTTAAAACAATTGTTAAAATGGACTAACCTATTTAATACTGCCATCCCTGATGCACGGGTAAAATATACATGAAAGATTTGGCATGCAGTTTTGCAAATTAGTTCAAGCAGAAACTTCAATCATAATTTGGGAAACTAAGAAATTTTGTCCTTTGATTGCACAAATATATAGACATCTTGGTATATTCTTTCTACAATCAAAGGATTAATTATTCATTTCCTGCTGAACTTTTTGCAACATCAACAGGTAATAATAGGGTCATTCAGATAAGTCATTGAGCAACAAGGTTGATTCAAATGCAAGTCTTCACTTACCTGGGTTGGTGTTTCTTTATTCAAAGGAAGTGCTGGTGTGGTGTCGGAGATTTGTGACTTTACTGGTTTGACTTCTGGAGTGCTACTTGCGCTGCTAGCTGAGGAACCTGAAATAGATGCATGGGCTGCTGCCACTGCCCAGGCTCGATCTGCTGGCACAAACCTAGAAGAGACCGATGCACGGAATAAATCACAATACAACTGGCCAGTGCAGTGCTCCTCGTTTAAAGATGATCACTGTAAAAGTAACATCAGTTCTGCCACGATAAACCAGGAGAGGTAGCCAGGCAATATGAGACTGTGGGGCTATTCCTTTTCTCTTCTACCAGTGAGACTACGTAATGTCTACATCAGGCCCAAATGTGACTCCAAACAGCCAACAACCTGAAGGGTCTCAGCCCAAAACGTAAACTGTTTATTCCTCTCCATGGATGCTGCATGACATGATTTGCTCCTCCAGCATTGTGTTTGTTGATCTGGATTTCCAGCATCCACAGAATCTCTGATGATCCAAACTACCAAAGTGGCTGACATACAACCACCTCTTTGGCCATTATGGATGAAAAACATTTCCAACAATGAAGGCTGAATAATGTACTTATTACAAGTTTTATATAAACATGAAATTCTAAACTAGACTTGCATTTGAAAGATATGTGAAGACACTTTAAAGTCAACACAAAACAAGTAGTTGTGAACTGTGTCTTTGGAAATGGGATCATTGATACACTGATGAGCATTGGAATAGGTAAAAAAAACAAACATTTTTCAGTGCCATCCCTAGGAAAGAAATAGAACTGAATAGTTAACACAAAAGGATGGGCATACCCTTCAGAACATGGCACTTCAAGGGCATAGCTTTAACAGAGCCACAATTATTTTGATTGCATTAACAGAAATTGTTCTCCTTTAATTAATCATTCTGAATGTAACAACAGATTCTATATTTAATAAAAATTATTTTTCAATTCTCAATAAACACTGGAAACTTTCTCCACTTTTAGTAAGCCACAGAAGCAATTTGAAGTTCTAGAATAATATTTTTTTTCCCTTCAAATCTCAGTGACCACATTATGTCAAACAGGTGAACAAATCCTGGATCTAGAAACGTTGAAAGAGCCTAGGCAGTAGTACAACTCCAATCTATACATCTGTATGAAGTGAAAACACAAATAATTTCCATCTTGCTTAGCCAGACATAGATACACGACAAAATTGGAACATTTTAAGATTTTCCTGCCATGTATCACAACAATACACACTAAATTAGTAATCAGAGATTTAAACTTTGAACCAAACTGACTAACTCATTCCTTAGGGTGAGCAAACATACTTTCTAGCAAACTTCTTACTCACTGACAGGAAAGGTCACATGACTTACTGATTATGATGTACATTGCCAATACATACCATTAAACTGATTCTGCAAATCAAAACTGAGTGGGTGGGGAGTTCGGTTAGAATATGAGAGTTGGTAATTTAAAAAATGTTTTTCTGGTTCATATTGAATACTAATGAAGGATCCTTCAGTAAACGAGGTCAGTGCACTATCTACTCAGGGTCAGGAATTTAAGGTGCAGAGTGTTATACGGGAGGCAAGGTTTATGGGTCGGCACAACATTGTGGGCCGAAGGGCCTGTACTGTGCTGTACTGTTCTATGTTCTATAAACTCTCAAGAGTTATTACTACATGGGACAAGCTGTTACCTGGAGCTGTAATTGGATGCATGTCACCAGAAATATTCAACATTAAAAAATACACAAAAATTTCATCAGAAATCAGAATGAGAACCTTTACAATACAAAGTGTCAAAAGGTCTTGCATGCAAGATTCAATGGATCAAGTTTAGTCTTACCTTTTTTCCTTTGATAATGTAGTTACTTATACTAATAGTGATATTTTAACAATGTGTTCACAATGCTTTCTCTATGGAAAAGTGAGAGGAAATACTATTTAAAAATCAGATGTGATCATTTCTCATCATGCAGAGGGACAGATCTTAATGTAGATTAAAGCATATTCATTCACAATTTCCTGGAGTCAAGTACCCACCAACACTACCCACACCAACTTTAAGCCAGTTGAACTTACACAACAAGGCTTCTCCTGCATACTACATACTTGCATCCTCTTTTAATGGCTTCACTTATTCTTTCCTCAATATATAAACTGAAATACTCATCCAAGAATAAGAACACTCTCTACTCACGACTCTCCATCTTGGAAGATAACTTTCCCCACTAAGTAGTGTGTGCCCCAACATTCCTCTGGGACTTGTCGTAATGCACTTAAGAGAAAATAATTCAGAGAAACCTGGATGTCTGAGTCTGGTATTATTCAGAAATATCAAAGTAGCAAAATCAAAATTCTCTAGATTATTTTTATTAAATGTCACAAATAACCATCTAACTTGCCTATCTAGTAATAATCCTGACCAATCCAATTACAACAGATCTCCTGGATTTATGTTTCACTCCTATTCCAAACTTCCAAAACATCAATGCCTCATCAAGTCCAGTTGTAAAGATATGTAACAACACACATCAAAGTTGCTGGTGAACGCAGCAGGCCAAGCAGCATCTATAGGAAGAGGCGCAGTCGACGTTTCAGGCCGAGACCCTTCGTCAGGACTAACTGAAGGAAGAGTGAGTAAGGGATTTGAAAGCTGGAGGGGGAGGGGGAGATGCAAAATGATAGGAGAAGACAGGAGGGGGAGGGATAGAGCTGAGAGCTGGACAGGTGATTGGCAAAAGGGATACGAGAGGATCATGGGACAGGAGGTCCAGGAAGAAAGACGGGGGGGGGGGGGTGACCCAGAGGATGGGCAAGAGGTATATTCAGAGGGACAGAGGGAGAAAAAGGAGAGTGAGAGAAAGAATGTGTGCATAAAAATGAGTAACAGATGGGGTACGAGGGGGAGGTGGGGCTAGCGGAAGTTAGAGAAGTCAATGTTCATGCCATCAGGTTGGAGGCTACCCAGACGGAATATAAGGTGTTGTTCCTCCAACCTGAGTGTGGCTTCATCTTTACAGTAGAGGAGGCTGTGGATAGACATGTCAGAATGGGAATGGGATGTGGAATTAAAATGTGTGGCCACTGGGAGATCCTGCTTTCTCTGGCAGACAGAGCGTAGGTGTTCAGCAAAACGATCTCCCAGTCTGCGTCGAGTCTCACCAATATATAAAAGGCCACATCGGGAGCACCGGACGCAGTATATCACCCCAGTCGACTCACAGGTGAAGTGATGCCTTACCTGGAAGGACTGTTTGGGGCCCTGAATGGTGGTAAGGGAGGAAGTGTAAGGGCATGTGTAGCACTTGTTCCGCTTACACGGATAAGTGCCAGGAGGGAGATCAGTGGGGAGGGATGGGGGGGACGAATGGACAAGGGAGTTGTGTAGGGAGCGATCCCTGCGGAATGCAGAGAGGGGGGGGGAGGGAAAGATGTGCTTAGTGGTGGGATCCCGTTGGAGGTGGCGGAAGTTACGGAGAATAATATGTTGGACCCGGAGGCTGGTGAGGTGGTAGGTGAGGACCAGGGGAACCCTATTCCTAGTTGGGTGGTGGGAGGATGGAGTGAGAGCAGATGTACGTGAAATGGGGGAGATGCGTTTAAGAGCAGAGTTGATAGTGGAGGAAGGGAAGCCCCTTTCTTTAAAAAATGAAGACATCTCCCTTGTCCTAGAATGAAAAGCCTCATCCTGAGAGCAGATGCGGCGGAGACAGAGGAATTGCGAGAAGGGGATGGCGTTTTTGCAAGAGACAGGGTGAGAAGAGGAATAGTCCAGATAGCTGTGAGAGTCAGTAGGCTTATAGTAGACATCAGTGGATAAGCTGTCTCCAGAGACAGAGACAGAAAGATCTAGAAAGGGGAGGGAGGTGTCGGAAATGGACCAGGTAAACTTGAGGGCAGGGTGAAAGTTGGAGGCAAAGTTAATAAAGTCAATGAGTTCTGCATGCGTGCAGGAAGCAGCGCCAATGCAGTCGTCGATGTAGCGAAGGAAAAGTGGGGGACAGATACCAGAATAGGCACGGAACATAGATTGTTCCACAAACCCAACAAAAAGGCAGGCATAGCTAGGACCCATACAGGTGCCCATAGCTACACCTTTAGTTTGGAGGAAATGGGAGGAGCAAAAGGAGAAATTATTAAGAGTAAGGACTAATTCCGCTAGACAGAGCAGAGTGGTGGTAGAGGGGAACTGATTAGGTCTGGAATCCAAAAAGAAGCGTAGAACTTTGAGACCTTCCTGATGGGGGATGGAAGTATATAAGGACTGGACATCCATGGTGAAAATAAAGCGGTGGGGGCCAGGGAACTTAAAATCATCGAAAAGTTTAAGAGCGTGAGAAGTGTCACGAACATAGGTCGGAAGGGATTGAACAAGGGGTGATAAAACAGTGTCGAGGTATGCAGAAACGAGTTCGGTGGGGCAGGAGCAAGCTGAGACAATAGGTCGGCCAGGACAGGCAGGTTTGTGGATCTTGGGTAGGAGGTAGAAACGGGAAGTGCGGGGTGTGGGAACTATAAGGTTGGTAGCAGTGGATGGGAGATCCCCTGAGCGGATGAAGTCGTTGATAGTGTGGGAGACAATGGCCTGGTGCTCCTTAGTGGGGTCACGATCGAAGGGTAAATAAGAGGAGGTATCCGCGAGTTGTCGCTGTGCCTCGGCAAGGTAGAGGTCAGTACGCCAGACTACAACAGCACCCCTCTTATCAGGATTAGTGCGGAGAGAGTGGAGAGCAGAGCGTTCCGAAGGAGTGAGGTTGGAATGGGGACAAGGTGCGGTGAAGTCGAGACGGTTGATGTCCCGTCGGCAGTTAGCGATAAAGAGATCCAGAGCAGGCAGAAGACCAGAGCGGGGTGTCCATGAAGAAGAGGAGGGTTGAAGACGGGAGAAGGGGTCATCGGTGGGGGTGGAAGAGTCCTTGCCGAAGAAGTAGGCTCGGAGACGGAGACGGCGGAAGAAAAGTTCCGCATCATGGCGAACACGGAACTCGCTGAGGTGTGGGCGAAGGGGGACAAACGTGAGGCCCTTACTGAGAACAGAGCGTTCTGCCTCCGACAGTTGAAGGTCAGAGGGGATGGTAAAGACCCGGCACGGATGAGAGCTGGGATCAGAGGGGGGAGGGGGGAGGCTGGGGGTGTCAGTGGAGAGGGGAGGGTTGGGGTGAGAGGAAGATGGAGCCTCTGAGGGCCCAGGAGCTGACGGTGGGATCTGAGGAAGACGGGGCTGTGGAGTGGTGGTGGGGGAAGGGGAGACGGGAGTCACAACAGCAGCACATAAAGACCCGGCCTGGAGTTCAAGGCTGGAGTCGCAGTTGGTGGTTGCGTAATCACTTCGAATGTGTCCATGGTCGTTGCTGGAGTCCGGGTTTTGAATATGTCCTGAGGTGTTGGAGCTGCCGAGATCAATGGCAGGGGCCGCAATTGAAAGTACATGCCTGCTAGCGTCGGGGCCGGCAGGCTCTGGAGTCCGTAGATGTAAGATCTTGCGATCTTTGCCTAACATGACAAAGTCAAAAAAACGGCGATTGCAGGCGTGGATCCGACGGAGGATGAAATAACGGGTAGGACCATTACAGACGGCGAAGAAAGTGTCCCGAAGGTGTGGAAGGGTCTGGGATAGGGACACCAAGTACCTCCTCATGGCGGAGAGCGTCGCCTTCAGAGCTTGACGGGAGAAGCTGCGAGATGCAGAGTCAATAAAATGTGAGTACCTGGGATCCTCAGAAGGTCCAAATTGAGAGGCTTGGAAACGAATCCTAAAGCCAACTGGAGTAAGTTGGCGACGGAGGCACGTTCCAAGAAAGGATACATGGCTGTGATAGCGAGTTTGAGTCAAAGTGTGATCGAAAAGTTGAAGAGCCGAAGAAATTACAGATGGGGAGCAGTGAGAGATGGTTTCACTGAACTCCCGTCGAAGAGAGGATCTAAACTTCTTCGGTGTAGGCATCACCGGAAGAGGCTTCGCGGTAGTGAATTTAAACGCAAACAACAGGATTTCTGCAGATGCTGGAAATTCAAGCAACACACATCAAAGTTGCTGGTGAACGCAGCAGGCCAAGCAGCATCTATAGGAAGAGGCGCATTCAACGTTTCAGGCCGAGACCCTTCGTCAGGACTAACTGAAGGAAGAGTGAGTAAGGGATTTGAAAGCTGGAGGGGGAGGGGGAGATGCAAAATGATAGGAGAAGACAGGAGGGGGAGGGATAGAGCCGAGAGCTGGACAGGTGATAGGCAAAAGGGGATACGAGAGGATCATGGGACAGGAGGTCCGGGAAGAAAGACAAGGCGGGGGGGGGGGTGACCCAGAGGATGGGCAAGAGGTATATTCAGAGGGACAGAGGGAGAAAAAGGAGAGTGAGAGAAAGAATGTGTGCATAAAAATGAGTAACAGATGGGGTACGAGGGGGAGGTGGGGCCTAGCGGAAGTTAGAGAAGTCAATGTTCATGCCATCAGGTTGGAGGCTACCCAGACGGAATATAAGGTGTAAAAAGATATGTAATCAGTTTTGAATCAGTCTTGAAAGTGTGCAAAGAATCAACAGGCAAAGGTTGTTTGTGATTGATAGAAAGTTACGTAAAAGCATTAGTAACAATTGTGATCACTTTTAGATATTCCAATTTAAGATCCTTAATGATATTCCGTCACACCTATTAGAATATGAAAGTGGGATTATGGCAAATGGTACCTGTGGAACTGTGCTGAAAGCCAATGTACTTTGGGTCATCTGTTTTGGACTTGTCCTAAAGTTAAAGGATTCTGGGTTAGCATCTTTGACTTTTTTTGAAGAATTTAATAAAATAATAATTATGAGCCAGTTATAACAGTGGTGGGAACTCTAAATAAATTATAGCAATGTATATTACAGAGGTAGAATCAGATTGTTTCCTATAAAGCTACTAATATTGGAAGAATGATGTACTACTATGTATGCTTCCATTATCAGGAGAAACACCAATGTCTTTAAATGGAAAATCCTATAAAAGGTAGTAGATTCGGCCCAGTACATCATGGTAAAGCTTTCCCAACCAATAAGCATATCTGTATCAACCCAAAACTCTGTCACAGGAAAGAAGCATCCATCAGATATCCCCACCACCCAGGTGATGGCAGCAGGAAGGAGAGAGCATGACCTCAATGGTAGGGATCTCTAATGATAGATGCTGCTTTCCTGAGACAGCGTTTCAGGTAGGAGGTATAAGAGCCTTAGGTCTCACACCATCAGCTTCAAGAACAGTTACTACCCCAAAAGCTTCAGGCTCTTGAATAAAATAGGGATAACTACACTCATTTGTCCCTACAACTAATGATCTGATTTTAAGGACACTTTATCTCATTATCTCACATTCACGTTATTTATATTTGCATCTGCACAGTTTGTTGTCTTCTGACCTCTGTTTGACCTTTCATTGATCCTGTTATAATTGCTATTCTAGATTGCTGAGTCCTCCAAGAGGACCACAATCTTGTTGTGTTTGGTAGCCTGCATGCCTTAATGACCCAGAGAGCTACACTACGTTGGCTGGAGTCAAGGTTTTATGTTTTGGCTCTCGGTAGGGTCACTCATAGCAAACAGGTCAAAGGGTAGAGGCCAGACCAAGTCTGGTCCACCAGTCCTCCAGGTTTGTGTATTCAGCTCAGACCTAACAACTGACTGAGAAAACTAAACTTATGGAAATAGCAATGAAAAATCCTTCTACATCTGAATGGCCAAGGACAGACAGAGATGGATGACCTTCATTGCTGCCCAAAACACCAGCGGTGTATTGGGCAGTAAGTTAGTTTTGCTGAGTATGTCCACAAGAAAACTACACTACTGGATATGGTGACATACATGTACATAGATAATAAATTTACTTTGAACTTCACTGAAAGGGTATTCACACCATCCGTACAATTCAGCTATTTTGTTCACTTATCAACGTGACTTCAGTACCTCCTAGTCCTTTTTATACTGCACATCACATCACACACTCGGCCATTGCCTGTACACATTCTATGTTTTCCCATCACACTTCACAAACCCCAAAACACCTCATACATACATCCTGTTTGCTCATATCACACCTTTTTCAATGTAACAATATCTAATGCACATCACCCCATCCAGGCCACCAACATTCCCTGTTGAACTTCCCAATGTTATTGATATTCTGTACAGCCTTGTGGCATTAACAAATACACCGAGACCTTTCATACATAATGAGCCAAGGCCAGACAAATGAATACTGACTACCACAGACTGGCACACATCACTTTAACCAATAGGCACAGATTTAACATTTACCATCTTTTCTTCTCATATTTTTCCTGCAGGAAATCTTTGACTTTCTGAGGATCTCTGAAATCAGGATAAACTGATGATCTTTCATCATACAATCCAAGCCAAATCTGTTTACACACCTAAATAAAAGACAAAAATATCATATTGGTAAACATATTAAGAGAATTTATAGAAGCTAATGAACTATGATCTAAATATAGCTGCAATCAAACAGAAGATTCTACATCAAAAAGTACATTTCATGGTGTTTCTTGAAGTTTCACTTTACTGGCTACACAAACAGCAACACGTGAATGATCATAAAAATGAAAACGCACAGTCACAAGTTGAATGGGAAAGAGCAAAGGATGTATTACACCTTGACCAGATTCTCTACAGATCCAATGGATTGCTATAGCTTGTGCAATTTATTTAGCTCTTGTGTAACGGGCAAAGTGAACGAGGAAAACATTTGGATCAACTGGGTACACAGGAACCTGCTTGTGTGTTTTTTTTTAAAAAAACATATATGCCTCTTTACTTATAGTACCAGTCAGTTATAAGATTTCTAGATCAGCTGACACATCAGCGTATTATTAGTATTTTTTCGAAAAATAGACAAGATTTTTGTATTCAGAAAAGAGGAATGCATTGGGATAGTTTGCACTTTTCAGGTTATATGCCCTGCAGCGGATAGACTCTGTGTACTACACAGACAACAAAGTTCAATATAATTTCTGTGCTATTTTGGATTTCCGTTCGGAATCAACCAAGATCAGAATGTACGCAGAAAAATAATTCAATATTTATTCCACAGGAAATGTAAAAATATATTCAGAGCATTACCTTGAGCTGATCCTCCATATATTGTTATAAATGGCATTACTAGCTATCCATTTTCACATTTCACTGAATTCTTTTTCAGCTCACGAGAGAGCAAGTTTTCATTTTGGGGCCAAGGCTTTTTATGTCAATTTATTTGGAGGGACACATGTTTAAAGGGTGCATGCAACAAACTACTGAAGAGGGAACATACAATTCTAACAATAATTAATGGGAGAGGAAGATTACTGAGCATGTATTGAAGTGGAGGATTTTCAAAGAAACCAACATCTCTTTCTAGTCTGGGACTCTGTTACAGCAGCCAAAAGCCTGGAGTTTCGGTAATTTGCAACCACTTTAAATACTTCTTGCAACCCATTAATTAAATGCAATTTAGGAATTATTATTCAAAGTATTCTGTCAGTATAATTGATAAAATTTTGACAATTTTCATCTCTTTCACCATAATTATTCTATGGACAAAAACAGGATAGAAAACACAACAGTTCTTTAGATATTAAACAATCAGAACAAACCTGTATAGACTCTGTATAGCGTCTTTCATAATCATTTAGCCATCTAATTTTTGTACCATTAAATCAATGCTTCTGATGTGCAGCTTTGATAGATGTAGAAAAATGCAAGAGTGACTTTCTCTCTGCAATATTCCACACACACGACTGACACAAATGACTTAATTAATCTGGGATTTTTAGTGATAGATTTTTGGGAACATATGGTAATCTGTGCAAATTAAACTACCAACTCTTCTTTGAATAATGCTGTGAAGCTTTAACATTTCCTACATAATACAGCACACGAGTACAGATCTGAAGCATCAGCCCAGCCTAACTCAAATCACAGAGAGGCTTCAATCCATAGCCATTTGATTCAGCAGTAGCACGGAGCCAAGCTGAAATCTGGCATCTTTCCTCTTCGCAGATGCTTAGCTGCAGTATTATCTGCCTTTATCAATCACACAACATCCAAATATTTATCAAAACTAAAATGATGAAGCTGCAACTAGAAGAACTTGAATTTTGCAGCCTCTTTCTAGGTTAAGTAAAAACCTTCCAGGATGCAAATCAGGCAAATCTGTCAATGTTATCTCATTGCCAGTAACATTCTGCATTTCTCTGCTCCTCCTGAACCAATTGTTCAACTAATAATAAAACAGGGGTATTTAAGAAATGATACAATTAATCTGAAGTCTGCCATGCAACTATTTGCAGTAAATTTGATTAATTAAAAGTATGACAGGTTTTTTTTAAAAAAAAGAGTATGACGTTATGCTGCATAATTATGCAGCAAGCTTTGCTTCCAAAAATTCATTTAAATGATCAATCTTTACAATCTTTGTCACAGAACAGTCTGCATTCTGAAAACATCTGCGGAACTGAAAGGACTGGAAGGATGAAGGCTCAAAATATGGTTGAAAACAAACGATCCTACGACAGCGAGCATATTCCGGCCATTGATGTACAAGAACAAGCTCAGTCTTATAAATTACCAGCTAAGGTGAAAATCTATGTTGCAATTGGAAACAAAATTGTGGTAAATACAGAAGTGAGGTGTAATTTAAAAAACACAGACTCCTAAACTAAGCCAATAGTTAAATTAAGACTTCAGGGATATCATTTCCCTTCTATTACAAATATGATAACAAATGCTGAGGCGAAAAGCCAACACAAGGCAAAGTGATAGCCAATAAAAAAAATTACATTTAATATATAAATAATTCAAGTTTAAGAAATTAAAAATACATTTTTGATCTATGATCTTTAATTATGATCTCGTTTGATCTGCAGAAACCATCTCACCATGCACTAATTTGTTCTGTAATTTCAAAAGCATTTATTCTGGAACAAACTTGTCAGTTTCCTATTAAATCACTACCTTGTTCTTTTCCACACACTTTAATATTTTATCTGCTACCTAAACAAAAATCATTTCAAGCATTTATCTAAACTTGTGAAAGCATCATTAACATGACCATCAATAAAACTGATGAAACTAAGTATAAAGTAGTACATAGCAAAAGTAATTAGTACTAATACTTGAACTAATAATTCTTACATCATTAGCTTGTATTGAACAGATGTAGATGTGTATGTGTACAAATTAAAGCTAATAAGAATGACTGGATTCTGCTACCAGGATATGGATACAGAAACAAGGACACACGTATGCATCGATGTAGATTGGTAAAATAGTGTAGAATATAGTATCTCTAGCATTGTGAACAGTTTTGGGCCCCTTATCCAAGAAAAGACATGCTGGCACTGGAGAGAGTCCAGAGGAGGCACACAAGATTCCAGGAATGAAAGGATTAACATAAGAGGAGTATTTGATGGCTCTGGACCTGTTCTCGCTGCAGTTTAGAAGAGTGGGGAGGGGTGCTGAATCTCATAGCAATCCATCAAATACTGAAAGGCCTAGATAGAGTGGACATGGAGAGGAGGTTTCTTATAGTGAGGGAGTCTAGGACTAGAGGGTATAGTCTCAGAATAGAGGGGTGCCCATTTAGAACGTCCCCATTTGCAGATCAATGGAAATGTCAGATTAACAGTTTCTTTTCCTCCACAGACCCTGCCAACACTACTATTTCTTGTACCATTGTCTTTTTGCTAGATAAATTCCAGATTGGGAGTGGTATTGGTGTTAGTTTATTATCGTCACATTTACCAAGCACAGTGAAAAGTTAGTCTTACACACTATTCATACAGATCAAATCATTACAAAGTACATTGAGGCATACAAGGTAAAACAATAACAATACAGAATAAAGTGTGATAGCTACTGAGGAGTTGCAGTGTAGAGAAACAATAAAATGCAAGATCATAACCAGGTATGCTGAGAGGTTAACAGTACGAGAGGTCTGTCAAACATCTGATAAGTGGGATAGAAGCTGCCTTGAGCTTGGTGGTATGTGCTTTCAGGCTTTTCTGCAGCCCAATGGAAGGGAAGGGGAAAAGAGAATGCCTGGGTTGGGTGGGTTCTTTGATTAAATCGGCTGCTTTACTGAGGCAGCAAAAAATATAGACAGAGACCACAGAAGAGAGGCTGTTTCTTGTGATGAACTTAGCTGTGTCCACAACTCTCTGCAGTTTCTTGCAGGCGTGTACAGAGCAGTTGCCATACCAGGTCGCATCCAGGCAGGTGCTCTTTCTACGGTGCAACAATAACAATTGGTAAGAGTTCATGGAGACATACCA
Organism: Mobula hypostoma; assembly: GCF_963921235.1. NCBI lineage: Eukaryota > Metazoa > Chordata > Chondrichthyes > Myliobatiformes > Myliobatidae > Mobula > Mobula hypostoma. The sequence continues at coordinate 28,301,833 of NC_086100.1, forward strand.
AATTTCTTTAGCCTCCTGAGGAAGTAGAGGTGTTGGTGAGTTTTCTTAGCAGCGACACCGTGGCTGGATGAGGACAGGTGAGGGTACTGGTGATGCTCACATCTAGGAACTTGAAGGTCTACCCCAACCCCCAACCTCAACACTGTTGATGTAGACAGCAGCCTGTGAATGACTGGGTCTTTTCTGTTCAGAATCGAGGCTCAATCATTTAGAATGTCAGTTTTCGACAATAAGAGTTCAAGATTCAAAGGCACAGACCATCAGTTAACTAGGACAGCACTGTAGCATAATGGTTAGCAATCGACCCAGGTTCAATTCCGGCTGTTGCCTGTAAGGTGTTTGTATGTTCTTCCCGTGACTGTGTGGGTTTCCTCCAGGTGCTCGGTTTCCTCCCACATTCCAAAGATGTACCAGTTGGTAGGTTAATTATTCATTGCAAATTGTCCAGTGATTAGGCTAGGATTAAATCAGGGCCATTGGACCAGAAGGGCCTATTCTGCATTGTATCACACACAAATAAATAAAATAAAGTAAATCATGTCACTTTCAAAAGATGAAGATCAAATCATTGACAAGGAGCCATGAGGGTGTGAGAGGCATTCAGAGACAGGAAGCATTGCTGTATGTGAATATCTTCAAATTTGAAGTTTCATTAAACTTTGTACAGTTAACTAATATATCAGATCAACTTTTTACTTGGTAACAAGCCTTAGTATTTTGCATCTTAAATATACAACCACAGCCTGAATTATCACAAAAGATCAGCATGCATGAATTACATTTTTTTAACCCAAAGTCTGAATCAAAAATTAAGGGATAAGTCAGACTTACAAAACCACGCCAGTAATTTCCTTCCAGAGATGGCAAGTTTTAAAATGGTGCTCACTAACATTCGGCAATTCCTGCTACGCAATAAGAACGCAAACTCAGAACAGCTGCAAAAGGTTTTGAAGTTCCATTCTTCTATTTGGCACAAGTCTGCATTTTCACTAGGTAGCAATAATTGCTTAATTCAGCATGTCATTTGTAAATGTGGAAAAATATTGGTACATCTGTTTTAGACACATTAGACATTGCAGAGAGCATATCATCTCAACTAAGTACGTGGCAATCACATATGGCAGAGAAGGGGAAAAGCTTAGCATGAACAACATTATTCAGTGAAGATGAGAAGGAACAATATGAAATACATGTTTGGTTTTTCTTAAATTTAGGCAGCAGCTCTTTCATTCCTGCCCTAGCTTTCAGCTTTTGACTGAGCCCAACCCTACCTCTGAATAATTCAGGCAGCAGCAGCAGAAAGGCTCACTTTGATGCAACAATACAGCCGTTGCAAACCCCAAGCAGAAGTGCGTAGACTTCAACTGGAAGTTGTAAATTGCTATTGGGAACTTGCCTCAATTTAATCAGTGACAATTTCAATTCCAACATGGACTCAACATTCAACATGATTTGAGATGGTCCAGAAAGACAAGAATATTCTTCCTCAAAAGAAACTGGTTCAATGAGTTAGGTTACCAGATAGGCATGTCGCACTTTTAATAAGATTTCAGGGTTATATTTCGGCCAGCATGGGAGGACATGTGACTTTGTGGTTTATAAAGCAGAGGCATTTAATTGACAGAGTTCTTATTCATAATGATTTTACTTAAAAAAACTAGACAAGAAAACGGTTTCTTCATAGTAGCAAAATGGTGAGAAGTGTGAATTGCTTAAACGTACTCAATCTCAAAAAAAGATCCGATAAGGTGTTCAGCCAGAAGCCTTTTTAACATGATTTAATCCAGAAGAAAGCCTGGATCTTCCAGCATTCTCAAGGCCAGCACAACTGGACTGACCTCAAATATCATCCTTTACCAATAAACGCAAAGAGTTCAAAGCTCAAAACATTTCTGCAGATTACCAAAGTGTCATGCAAGAGACTAAGCCTCAAACTGCGGGGCAAAAGACATAGAAATCAAGTCAAATCTTGGTCAACTCATTAACAAAGTAAATAAATTCACGCAAATGCTTAATCACACTTACCTCATTACCGTGTGTTCGCAAAAATTCAATTTCTTGCATTGTGAAGGTGGTCATGGAGATCGACTTGACTCTATGTGGAGGATTCAGCCCTCGCCTAAAGATTTAAAACAACATTGATTTGCTGTTATTACAATTTGTGCAAAAATACTTTATTTACACTTTACACATAAAAATCAACTATAAAGCATAAACTACAACTTTTGTATGTAGCTGCCTTTGTTTTATTAATTATAATGCACAACCTATTAATCATTCTTATTCTCCCATCAAATTATTTAAAAAAGGATAATAGAATTATGGTTCAGGGGATCCTTCTTGCTAACCATTTTAAATGCACCCCACTATGAGGGGGATACACTCTCTTTACTTGCATGCATACCTTGACCAACAGCGTTTAATGCTACCATGTGGAATTGGTACACTCACAACATATTCTTTCATTTAACAAGTGTACGGCCATAGAAGTCCAATGAGCTCAAAATATCCATCAGGAAAACAACTTGTTAACACTCTACCAGGAGTGGCCGATATGTACCTCCAGTTCCTCTTACAATTACCTATGAAAGGTAGTAAATTGTTCATTCGATCATATTAACCCACTTCAAACATGGTTTAGAGTGGGACATAGCCCATCAGATCTTTCTCAGACCCACCTGGATTTGTCAACAAATGGTACCATTACCAAGAAGGCTAACACCAAAGACTGATTGAAAACGATTAAAAATTAAAGATTAGCTTTATTTATTAGATGTACATCAACCCATCAGTTGAAATGCGTCAACCCAAATCAGTGAAGATTGTGGTGAGCAGCCCTTCAGTGTAGCCAGGCTTCTGATGCCAACCAGCATACACTCGACTAACTAACCCCGCACATCTTCGGACTGAGGGAGGAAACCGGATCACCGAGGGGAAACGGGGAGAATACACAAACTCCTTCCGGGCAGTAGTGAGAAATGAATCCCGATTGGTGATTGCTGGGACTGTACAGCCAGGTGCTAACTACTACACTACCATGCTGCCCATGGTTAATAGAACTAATTCCTTCAGCAATTTTATCACTGTTTTACCACACTCCACTGACAAACTAAGGCAGACTGCACGTTCCCATTATCCTCAGGCTCCACTAAAGCCCGTGCAAAAAATAGCCAATGGAATATCAGCCTTGGTTAGAGCATTAGAAAATAAACAGAAACTTTGCAGGAAACACCAATTAGATCATGGCAAAGTGCTATATTTAGTCCTGGGCACTGCAACCTAAAATAGTGATACTGGCACTCGAAGCACTGGGATACAGACTCATCAAATCCAGGCCTCTTAATGGCGAGGTCATACAGAGATTATTTCCCCAGAATATCCAAATCTAACTATCAACAAATTACACATTTTAAGGTTTTTTTTTCCAGAGGAACTGAAAGAAAATTCTGATCAAGAAATCTGGGACAGAGAAACAATTTTAAAATCAGAACCAAGCTATTCAGGGGGTAGATTAGGAAACATTTCTTCACACAAAAATACACAAAACTCACCCAATAATTAACTTTAAATCAGAGAGAAGTAAGTTTTGACCACCTAAGGATATACAAATATTTACAGACAGGAAATACCCAAAATCTCTTAGAATAGCGCAAGGCCAATTTGCCCTCTTCCTCCATGGAGACATTGTGTACATTATAGAAATAACCTGACTTTAGACCCAACCAGCTAAGAAGTAGACCGTCCAGACCTTTCAGTCCTGACTGTTTCTCCACCATAAATGTCTTACTAATACTACAGGTGAATTGTATTTATTCAGGATTTTCTATAGTAATGGCTGTACTGTGAGATTCTACGAAACCCATCGATACAGTGCCAGTAACAAGAGTTTCTGCATATTTCACACAGGTGCAAACTGAGTTATACTTAATGGAACCATGACCTCATCTGAATGACTGGCACATTCTGAGAGAGTTCATTATGCATTCACTTTGTAAGCCTTTGGGCAGATTGCGACCAGTTTTTTTTCCATTATTTTTACACCACATTTGACTTTCAATAGAAAATATTTCTGAAAGGCTTATTTTCCTAATATTAGGAATTCTGGCACAGTCTGCTTTATTCAATTTTACACTGGATAATTCTTCGGAGACATACATTTTTTTTTTAAGGAGCTGTTATGAAGAATAATGCAGACATAAACAGTGAACCTGTGTACCTTCCCCAGAAATTAGACTGTGCTAATTATACACCAGTGAAAACTCAGATTAAAGGGTTTTTAATTTTCTTGATCAAATTTGAAACTGGGGACAGAGCAAACAGGGAACAGTAAAGCCCCTAAAGTAGCCATATATAAAACTAAACAGTTGACATCTAATTCTGGCCGTTGGCACACCACAAAGCTAATGTCTCCAAAATTAAACTGGCTGCTTCACAATCTATTCTTTCTTAACTACTCAATGGCCCTCTCTCACTTCCTTCACTGTCTTTGGCCTTTAGCTTCTGAAACATTTCAACTAAACCAGTCAAATAGGTCCTCTGATTTACACTGAAGAACACTTTTAGCATCCTTATTCAAGTTCTGCTGCACTCTATTAGCATCTGCATGTTGTTTTTTTTCCCCAAATGGATGGTATAACTTTGCACAATATTTAGTTACTTATTTGCTTCTTGTATTTTAGGCCCACTTTGGGACAGTGCATGACACAGGGAAGCAGAGATATCAGAGCCACTGTCATGTAGTTCCAGGGTCCTTGGTTCAATCCTAACCTCTGCTGCTATCTGTTCAGGGTTTGTAGATCCGCCTGGGCTTTTGCTGGATATTCCAGCCCAAAGGCTTGTAACTTGATGGGTTAACTGGGTGCTGTAAATTGCCCCTGGTGTCCTGGTGAACGGAAAAATCTGGGGGAGATGATGGAAATATGGAGAGAATTTTGAAGTTGTACAAGACATTGGTGAGGCCCAATTTGGAGTACTGCGTGCAGTTTTGGTCACTTACCAACAGGAAAGAGTTCAAAGAGTACAGGGAAAGTTCTCCAGACGTGGAGGGCTTGAGTTAGAAGGAAAGATTGACTAGGTTAGGGCTTTATTCCTTGGAACGTAGAAGATTGAGAGATGATTTGATAGAGATACACAAAATTATGAGGAGCATAGATAAGAGAAACTGCAAGCAGGCTTTTACCACTGAGGATGGATGGGTTTACAACCAGAGGTCATGGGTTAAGGGTGAAAGGTGAAAAGTTTAAGGGGAACACGAGGAGAAACTTCTTCACTCAGAGGTCATAAGAGTGCGGAATGAGCTGCCAGCACAAGTGGTGCATGTGAGCTCGATTTCAATGTTTAAGAGAAGTTTGGATAGGCACATGGATAGTAGGGATATGGAAGCTATGGTCCCAGTGCAGTTTGATGGGAGTAGACAGTTTAAGTGGTTTTGGCATGGACTAGATGGGCTTGTTTCTGTAGTGTACTTTTCTATGACTCTATTACAACGAACTTTGTGTAAGTGAGTGATTGAGGGTCAGTATCAACCTGTTGGGCCCAAAGGCCTGTTTCTATGCTTTATTACCATGACTATCAACAAATTAACAACCCTATAGCACACATAATTGATTTGTAAATAACTGCAGTCCTAATGAAGGGTCTTGATCCGAAATGTCAACTTCGTTTTCCTCCATAGATCCTGCCTGACCTGCTGAGTCCCTCCAGCATTTTGTGTGGGGATTAAGATTTCCAGCATCTGCAGAATCTCTTGTGCCTCAGCCTTCAAGCTGCTAAAGCTCTAACAGACACATTTCTGTCTCCTCCCCCTCTTTCAGGCAGTGAATTTCAGACCCCCCACCAACTGTGCATGAAGATTGCAATTTTTTTCCCACAACTTACTGCTAAATCTGCTCGTTCTATCAGCTTCATGGAATGTGCCCCACCTGCAATATATTAGCTCCCGTGGAGCGCACCCAGAAGATTTATGCAGCCCTTTAACATGGCAAAACATTCAGATGCACTTCACAGGAGTTGCAGCAAACGAAGCTTGGCTCCATTCCATGCAGGATGTTAGTGCAGATGACCAAAAGATTTCTCATAGATAAATCTTAATGACTATTTTAAGAGAATGAAAAAATGCCAAAGAGGTTTAGTGAGGCAATTCCAGAGCTTGGAGCCAAGGCAACTAAAGGTACTGTCACTGTACTACCAATAAATTTAGCAAAAATCAAGCTGCCATATGCTTTGCAGAATAAATAAGCTAAAGAACGTTACCAAGATAGACAGGGGCACCGGCATCAAATAAATTATGAACAAGTCTGAGAATTTTAAAACAGAGGCATTGGCAAATCAGAAACCAGTGCAAATTTGTGAGCACAAGTATTTTAAGTGAACAGGACCTGGTCTGAACTATTACCAATTTATCACAAGAGTTCACTTCAATTTCAGACAGAAGGAGACACAGATGGACTCAGAGGTTGGGGATTAGAGTTTTCAACAGAGCATGAAGATAACTGCTTGGGTCTACCCAAAATTTCTGTACTGCAAACAGTTGCTCCGGGAGCACTGCATGTCAGCCTGTTTAAGAGACAATGGAGCAGTCAAGATGGCAGCTACTTTCGCCCAAATGTTGTATTTCTTATAAATGAGAAAAGAAACAAGGTTAACTAAATTCGTGCAGTTAGGATTCTGTCAGTAGGTAAGCATCTCCTCTAGCAATGCAGAGTAGCCAGATTTCAAAGCTACCATTTTCTCCACAACTTCTTGACACTATGTTAGTTCTTTCTCTCTTGCCAGCATGATACCTTCTTTCCCTCCCTACTTTTTTGTCAAGCGAAGAGATGGACCGAATTCGCAACCTCTCTGAAATTACTTCTACCCTTCTCGCTACGTTCTTCCTCAACATCCTAGAATCCATATTTCAATTCCCTTTTATTTCAACTGGTCCTCACCATCTCCTGCTTCTACACCGTGTCTTGACTGTGGGACACTCCTTCCTCTCATCCTATGGTGTGTGTCCCTCACCTATGCCCTCTGGAGCCGCGCCCTCTCTCTCCCTGCGATGCTGCAGCTTCCCTTTACATTCTGCCGCCGACAACGTGAAGAAAGGGGCCTGGCTGCCCCGGGCTCTCGTACTCACAGGATGCCGCTGCAAGATGTGCAGACGAAGGAGCCGATGGTCATGTTGGCGTAGGTCGGGCCTCTCTGGTCGCAATCGAAGCATTTCCTGTTGTGCAGCAGCGTTGTCATCTCCCGCAGCAGCTTCAGGTGCCTCTCCTCCTGCTTTCGCTTGGCTGCCATAGGGACAGGACCGTGGAGACAGATGATCCAGCAAAAGAGCGGAGAGGACACGGCGCTGCAGCAGAGTCGGGGGAGGGACTAGAGGTGGGCACACTCCCAACCGGAAAGGCCCACTACTTCCGCTGGGGGGGAGGTGGGGGAGAGAACCACGGGCTGGAGGGAGAAGGGGAGGAGCGGGAGGGGCGAGAGAATAAGGGGGAGAGGCAGGGGAAGAGGTGGGAAGCGGGGAAAGGGGGCGTGGGATGGACGGGGAGGGGCGAATTGACAGGAGTTGGGAAGGGGAGGGTTTGGGCATGGAGATGAGGGGGGTGGGGTGTGGCGGGGCGAGGTGGGGCACAGGGATGAGGTGGTGGGGTGGGGTGGGGTGCGGGGAGGAGGGGGAGAGATGGAGTGAGGGGAGGGTGTAGGGCAGGGCTAGGGGAAGGACGGGACGAGGGGAGGGTTGGGGAGAGGGGATGAGGGGAAATGGTGGGACAAGGGGTGGAAGGGGAGGAAGGGTGTGAGTAAGAGGGGTGGAGATGAGGGGATCAGGGATGGGGAGGAGGGAGGGGGTGAGAGTGGGGAGAAGGGGCGAGGGGTCAGTAGGAGGGAGGTGGGCAAGGGTAGGGTGAGGGGAGGGAGAGAATGGGTAGAGGAAGGGGATGAGTGGGGAGGGAGAGTGAGGAGGCAAGGGAGAATGAGGAGCGATGGGGAGGGGAGAGGGATGAGGTGAGGTGAGAGCAAAGGGAGAGGAAGGAGGAATGGGGGATTGTCAGTGGAAGGGGGAGGGTAGCAAGGCTATGTGGTAGGGGGAAGGGGGAATGGTTAGGAGAGGGGAAGGGAGTGGGCAGCGAGGGAGTATGTGGGAAGGGGAGTAAGGAAGAATGGGGGTGGGATGATGGAACTTGACTTTCACGGGATGCCATGAGGAGTTTCACAGTCCCTTGAAGGAGGCGTTGGAAAACATGTTCACTAATAATGAAGAAATCAGAACTTCAGCAGCTACCTGCCTAGCGACCTGTGTAACCCAAACTCTACCTCAGCAAAGAACCACCACAAATCACCTCTAGTACCACCATGGACATGTTGCTATTAATGTCTTGTTTTGCACAACACACAAAGTGCTGGAGAAACTCAGGTACAAGAGAGACAGCAGATGCTGGAAACCTGGATCAACACACACAAAAATCAGAAAGGTCAGGCAGCATCTCTGAAGGAAAATAGACAGTGGACATTTTGGGACCAGTCCCTTCATCTGGCAAATGGATTTGACCTCCACAGATGCTACCTGACCTATTGAGTTTCTTCAGCATTTTGTGTGTTGCTCTGGATTTGAGCAACTGCAGGCTCTTGTGTCTCCCTTTGATTTACACAATTCCTTTTGTTTTCTCTTCATTGTCTTGTATAACTTGTGTATAATTTATGTTCTGTGTGTTGTCTGTGCCTACTGGCCTGTGATGCTGCTGCTAGCAATTTTTGCAGGATACCTGCACCCCACTGTACTTGTGCACTCGACAATACATTTGACGTGATGTTGTAGTACAGGAGATCAACCTCCAAAATATCACAGGATGTTGAAAATGTTCAGCAAAGAAGGCAGCATCTGTGGAGAGAATCCAAACTCACGATGCTACTACCCCGACCCTTATTGCTCTCCCGCAAGTTATTTGAACTTTGAACACCTTTTCTCTTCCTTATTAATGTTTTAGCGTAGTTCTCTGATGTCCCTAGATCTCATTTGAAATTTATTTCTATTACAAATATCCTCTTGACTCAAAAGCATTTATTTCCCTCTTGCCATGTGGATGGGTTGTCAAATTTGTCTGATCTTGCTGGAATGATTTTGATGTATCTCATGTAGGGTTCTTTTCCTGCCAGGGGTGTTGCCTGACCTGCTGAATTTCTCCAGCAGATTGTTTGTTGCTCCAGATTCCAGCATCTGCAGCCTCTTTGGTCCTCTTTTTGAAAATCTGCTTACCTACCCACAGCTTCCCTCTTTCGAATCTTGCACTTTTTATGTCTAAATTCCTTTCATGTTCTTCTGCAGAACCTTTCATCTTCCATCACCCACTTCCCTTAATTTCTTTTAAAGGGAAAACAGCTTCTATCCCAAAAATCTACCCACCTATATTGTGGGCAACAAAAATACACGATAATGTTGCACCTAACATGGGGCTAATTCCTGCCAAATCACATGAATTTGATTGAAATTTGGTAATTAACAGTATTGCAATTGAGGACAAATTAAGAAGTTGCTGGCAAACATTCTGTGTTGATTCCTAGATTGAAACTACATAAGAGTCACACAGTTGAATAAAAGTAATATTAGTTTATCATCATCATTCAGGTGCCTTGCCATTCAGTGTGGAGGATCATGTCTCTCCATCCATCACGGTTCCTGACCCTCCGAATTGTTGTTGTTGCCTCCCCTGTTTCTAACCATGATGTTATTCCATCTATCATTTCCATTCTCCGTCTGCCTCTGCTTCTTTTTCCTTCCAGCTTTCCAGTTGTAACTAAATGTTCTAATGTCTCTCTTCGCATGATGTGTCCAAAGAATTTTGATTGCTGTTTTCTGATTTTTTTAAGTAATGTATGTTTCATTTTCGTTCTCTGTAGAACTTCTTCGTTGGTTATCCTGTCCGTGTATGATATGCATAGCATTCTTCTGAGGAACCACATCTCTGCTGCATTGATTCTTTTTTCCATTGCATTTGTGCTGGTCCACGACTCGCAGCCACACATCAATATAGGAAGAATGTAGCCGCTGAGAGTTCTAAAGCGGGTGTCAATTGCTATTTTCTTGTTCGTTAGGATGTTTCTCATTTCTGTAAGCGCTGTCCTTGCCATTGCTATTCTTCCTTTTATGTCTGTTACGCATTTGCCATCAGATACTAGACACTAGAATACTACAGCACAGTACAGGCCCTTCGGCCCCCGATATTGCGCCGACCCATATATTCCTAAAAAAAAGTACTAAACCCACACTACCCCGTAACCCTCTACTTTTCTTTCATCCATGTGCCCGTCCAAGAGGCTCTTAAATACCCCTAATGTGTTAGCCTCCACCACCATCCCTGGCAAGTCATTCCAGGCACCTACAACCCTCGAAAACCAATTTCCCCTGGGATTAATAAAGTATTACTATGACTATGACTCTGTGCAAAAAAACTTACCCCTGATGTCTCCCCTAAACTTCCCTCCCTTAACTTTGTACATATGCCCTCTGGTGTTTGCTATTCGTGCCCTGGGAAACAGGTACTGGCTATCCACCCTATCTATGCCTCTCATAATCTTGTAGACCTCGATATATCAAGTCCCCTCTCATCCTTCTACGCTCCAAAGAGAGAAGTCCCAGCTCTGCTAACCTTGTCTCATAAGACTTGTTTTCCAATCCAGGCAACATCCTGGTAATCTCCTCTGCACCCTCTCCATAGCTTCCACATCCTTTCTATGATGAGGTGACCAGAACTGAACACAATACTCTAAGTGTGGTCTCACCAGAGATTTGTAGAGTTGCAACATGACCTCTCTACTCTTGATCTCAATCCCCCTATTAATGAAGCCTAGCATCCCATAGGCCTTCTTAACTATCCTATCCTATCAACCTGTGCAGCGACCTTGAGGGATGTATGGATTTGAACCCCAAGGTCTCTCTGTTCATCCACACTCTTATGTAACCGACCATTAACCCTGTACTCAGCCTTCTGGTTTGTCCTTCCAAAATGCATCACCTCACACTTAGCCAGATTGAACTCCATCTGCCACTTTTCTGCCCAACTCTGCATCCTGTCTATATCCTCTTGTAACCTTCAAGGTCCTTTTCACTTGTGAATACTGAAGCAAAGTATTCATTTAGGACCTCCCCAACCTCCTCTGCCTCCAGGCACACGTTGCCTTCTTTATCCTTTAGCTGCCCCACCTTCATTCTTGTCATCCTTCTGTTCTTCACATATGCATAGAACATCTTGGGGTTCTCCTTAATCCTACATGCCAGATGTTACCCATGATCCAAGGTACTTGAAGTTGTGAATTTAGTTTATACTCACTGGAATTCATCAAAATGAGAAAATCCAGAGTAATTCTGCAAGAGCCTGAGGGCAGTGGGGGAGGTCAATCATTTACACATGCAAAATTTCCTTATGTAATCATTGTAAATCATTGCAACAGTTTACAAAAGGCTGAGGCTGTTCAGTCAGTGAGAATAAAACTGAAATGGATAGAATTTTTGCACATCAGGGGATCATGAAGATGGGTCTAGAAAATGCCATAGAGGCCAAAGATCATATCAACTGTGGTTTTATTGGTTGGTAGAAGAGGCTTGAGCACCTATAAGGATACTCCTGTTTGCACTCCTTGTGTTGCCTTTTGCATGGCAATGGGGCGTGTATAAATGGAACTCTCAGCAAATGACCAAAAAAATAATTTTGCCGGACAAGCCAGTTAAATTTACTCTATTCAAAGGAGACAGTGCTGGAGAAACACTCAACAGGGCAAGAAGCATGCACGGGGAGAGAAGTGGAGTTAATCAGGTCTATAGTATGTCACCAGAATTGGAATATTAAAAATTGAAGGGATCACTAAGTTGCAGAGAGGGAGAGGGTGGAAAAAAGGAGGAAGAACATAGACAGCGCAGGCCATTTGGCCCACAATGTTGCACCAACCTTTTGAACCACTCCAAGATCAATCTACCCCTTCCACATAGCTCAACAATTTTCTTTCATCCATGTGCCTATTTAAGAGTCTCTTAAATGTCCCTGATATATCTACCTCTACCACCACCCCTGGCAACGGATAAGAGAGGATAATTATCAGAGGAACTGAAGAAATGCAATCATTTATTTATTATTCTGCAATGATGTTAGAAGAACCCCAGTTCTTTGTCCAGTGCCAGAATTTGCTTAGAGGATTGAGATCATCACTGCCATCCATTAACTAATTAGATGATTTGAGTTTAGTTTGTCATTGGTAGCTTCAAACATCAGCAAATCTTATGCTCTTTGGAAATTCAGTCTCATGTAAGTCAGATATATTCCTCTCTGTAACTCTTGTGTGCACCATGTACTACAAATGCACTCTACATGTACACATGTAAGAATATAAAAAATAGTCAAATCAGCCCTCCAAGTCTTCTCAACAGCACACACAAAATACTGGAGGAACTCACCCGGCCAGGCAGCATCCATGGAAAAGAGTACAGTCGACATTTTGGGATGTGACCCTTCATCAAGACTGGAAAAAATAGGCAAGAAGTCAGAGTAAGAAGGTGGGACGTGGGAAGGATGGTAGGTAGTAGGTGATAGGTGAAATTGCTGGGGGGGGTGGTGGTGAGGGGTGAAGTAAAGAGCTGGGAAGTTGATTGGTGAAAGAGATAAGGGGTTGGAGAAGGGGGAATCTGATAGGAGAGGGTAGAAGACCATGGAAGAAGGGGAAGGGGGAGGACCACCAGAGGGAGGAGATGGCCAAGTAAGGAGATGAGGTGAGAGAGGGAAATGGGAATGGGGATGGTGAAATGGGGGGGTTGTGCAATTACTGGAAGTTTGAAAGGTAAAATCATTTGATAAGGGCGTGGCTGATCATGGTCATCAATCACTCTACTCCTTACCTACTTTAATCCCTGTCTTGACTCTGATCAATACTGAGCATCTGTTTCAAGAACTGTCATTCTTACAGTTAAAAATGATTTTGTCTTTCCTTCTGTTTCAAAAAAGGCTGAACCTTCATTCTGAGTCTGTAATTGCAAGTTCAAGCCTTCTCATTAGGTTAACTCGCCAACCCCACCACCACCACACCATGAACAGTTTACTTTTCAAACAGATTATGAAATTTTGAAACGTATAAGATCCTAAAGGGATTGGACAGGCTAGATGCGGGAAGATTGTTCCCGATGTTGGGGAGGTCTAGAACGAGGGGTCACAGTTTGAGGATAGAGGGGAAGCCTTTTAGGACCGAGGTTAGGAAAAACTTCTTCACACAGAGAGTGGTGAATCTGTGGAATTCTCTGCCACAGCAAACTGTTGAGGCCAGTTCATTAGCTATGTTTAAAAGGAAGTTAGATATGGCCCTTGTGGCTACAGGGGTCAGGGGGTATGGAGGGAAGGCTGGGTTCTGAGTTGGATGATCAGCCATGATCATAATAAATGGCGGTGCAGGCTCGAAGGGCCGAATGGCCTACTCCTGCACCTATTTTCTATGTTTCTATGTTTCTATTATCCTTCTAAAATTTCAGGAATTTAGATCTAGTCTAACCAATCAGGGCATAGTACCCCTGGGGCCGTTCCCTTCAATACTGCTCTGGACACTGTTGGTCAGGGGGTCAACGTACCGGGGAAAGCTGCAGTGACCAGGTCTCTGTGACTGATCAGCTCTGTGGCTCAGAAGCGAAACGGAGAGGAAAGGAGCACAGTATTGACAGGGGATTCCAGAATTAGAGGAGCTGGTTGGGGAGTCCATGGCCGTGAAAGAGATACCCGGATGGTTTGTTGTCTCCCAGGTGCCAGAATAATGTCAATGATCATGAGCTGCATTTAGAGATTGGCAAGTATGACTTAGTCATCACTGCTTTGTGGCTGAAAGAAGACTATGGTAGGGAGTTTAACATCCAAAGATACAAATTGCTTCAGGAGAGGAGCAGGGTATCTCTGTTGGTTAAAAAAAAATGAAATCTAATCCTTAGAAAGAGGTGACGTTAGGAACAGAAGATGGAGAATCCTTGTGGGTAGAGTTAAAAAACAAGGGTAAAAAGATCCTGATGTGAGTTATATACAGGCCTTCGAATTGTAGTCAGGAGCTGGTGTACAAATTACAATGGGAGATAAAAAGGGCAATGTTATGATAGTAATGAGGGAATTTCAAAATGTGGGTAGATTGCAAAATGCTGGTTAGTGCTGGATCCCAAGAGAGGGAATGTGTAGAATGCCTAAGAGGTGGTTTTTTTTCGAGCAGCTCGTGGGTGAACCCAACAGGGGATCGGCTATCCTGGATTGGGTGATGTGTAACATACCAGATTTAATTAGGGAGTTTAAGGTAACAGAGCACTTAGTGATCATAATATGATATAATTCACTCTGCAGTTTGATAGGGAAAAGCTAAAGTCAGATATATTAGTATTACAGTGGAGTAAAGGGAATTACAGAGGAATGAGAGAGGAGCTGGCCAAGGTAGATCAGAAGGGTACACTGGTTGGGATGACGGCAGACCAGCAATGGCTGGAGGTTCTGGGAGCAATTCAGAAGGTTCAGGATAGAACTAGGCTGATAAGGAAATTCAAAGACTGCATAAAAGCAAAAGAGAGGACATATAATATAGCGAAAAATAGTGGGAAGTTAGAGGATTAGGAAGCTTTTAAAAATCAACAAAAGGTAACTAAAAACCATAAGGAGAGAAAAGATGGAATATGAAGTTAAGCGAGCAAATCAAATAAAAGAGGAACAAAAAGCCTTTATTTAGATATAAAAAGAGTAGCGAGAGCAGGATTTGGACAACTGGAAAATGACACTGGAGGGGTAGTAATGGGGGCAAAAAAATGGCAGAGGAAATTAATAAGTATTTTGTGTTAAGTCACTAGCAGAATGCCAGAAACGTGAGAGTGTCAGAGGGCAAAAGTGAGTGTTGTTGTTTTACTCAGGAAAAGGTGCTTGAGAACCTGAACGATCTGAAGGCAGATAAGTCACCTAGATCAGATGGACTGCACCCCAGGGTTCTGAAAGAGGTAGCTGAAGAGATTGTAGAGGCATTAGTAATGATCTTTCAAGAATCACCAGATCCTGGAATGGTTCTGAAGGATGGAAAAATTGCAAATGATGCTTCACTTCTTAAGAAGGAAGGGATGTGCAGTAAAAGAAAGGAAAATGTAGGCCAGTTAGCCTGACTTCAGTGGAAGATGTTAGAGTCTGTTTTTAAGGATGAGCTTTCAGTGTAGTTGAAGGCACATGATAAAATAGACCAAATTCAGCATGGATTCCTTAAGGGGAAATCTTGCTTGACAAATCTGTTGGAATTCTTTGAGTAAATAACAGGTATTGTAGACAAAGGAGAGTCAGTGGATGTTGTATACTTAGATTTCCAGAAGGCCTTTTGACAAGATGTCACACATGAGGCAGCTTAACAGGATAAGAGCCTGTGGTATTACAGGATAGACACTAGCATGGATAAAGCGGTGGCTGATTGGCAGGATGCAAAGAGTTGGAATAAAGGAGACCTTTTCTGGTTAGTTTGGTGACCAGTAGTGTTCTGTAGGCATCAGTGTGAGGATCACTTCTTTTCAAGTTACATACAGATGATTTGGATGACAGAGTTGATGGCTTTCTGGCCAAGTTTACGGATGATATGAAGATAGATGGAGGGGGAGGTAGCACTGAGGAAGCAGGAGTCTGCAGAAGCACCAAGACAGATTTGGAGAGTGGGTAAAAAGTGGCAGATGGAATATAGTGTAGGGAAGTGCATGGTCATACACTTTGGTCAAAGCAATAAAGTCGTAGACTATTTTCTAAACAGGAGAAAGGTCCAAAATCAGAGATTTAAAAGGACTTGGGGTCCTCGTGCTGGATTCCCCAAAGGTTAACTTGCAGGTTGAGTTAGTGGTAAGGAAGGCAAATGTAGTATTCATTTCAAGAGGACAAGAATATAAGAACAAGGATGTGATGTTATGGTTTCATGAAACATTGATCAGACCACACTTGGAGTATAGTGAGCAACTTTGAGCCCCTCATCTAAGAAAAGATGTGCTGGCATTGGAGAAGGTTCAGAAGAATGATTCTGGGAATGAAAGGGTTAATATATGAGGAATGTTTGATTGTTATAAACCTGTACTCACTGAAGTTTAGAAGAATGAGGTGTGATTTTGCTGAAGCCTATTAAACACTGAAATGCCTAGATGGAATGGATGTGGAGAGGATGTTTCCTACAGGACCAAAGGGCACAGCTTCAGAATAGAGAGACATCCATTTAGAACAGAAATGGGGAGGAATTTCTTTAGCCAGAGAGTCATGAATCTGTGGAATTCATTGCCACAGATGGCATGGAGGCTGTGTCATTGGGTATATTTAAAGCGGTGTTTGATAGGTTCTTGATTAGTCAGAGTGTTAAAAGTTATGGGGAGAAGGTGGGCGAATGGTGTTGACAGGGGTAATAAATCAGCCCTAATGGAATGGTGGAGTGGGCTCTATTGGACTAACGGCCTAATTCTGCTCCTATGTCTTATAGTCTTATACAACAATCCCCTTATCTCCAAAATTAGGTTAGTGAAACTGTCTGGTTTATTCTATTTCACATGACTATATATCAAAAGCATTTCAGTTTTGAAAGATCTTTGGCTTGTTTAAGGTAATGAAAGACATTAAATAATTTCAAGTTTACTCATCTTTAATATGTTCTCACAAGTACCAAAAGGTTAGCAAATGAAAACTGCCCTATACTCAGGTATGGAGTCCCTGAAGATGTTTGGAAAGAAGGTTTTTTTTGCTCTTGTGATCCATCTGTTTGTATCATAGATTAACTTCAAATTTCTAATAGGTTGCTGCACTTGCATGTTGACTTTCTGTGATTCATTTTCAAGAATTCCCATATTTCTCAATCTCAAGAAAAAAGGATTGAGCTCTTCTGCATTTCCTACAAAAGTGGATAACGTAGTATTACAGTCATAGAGCAAAACCACCTTCAGCTCAACTTATCCATGCTGACCAAGCTGCCTTACTGAGCCAGTCTCACTTCCCTGCATTTGGCTCATCTGCCTCTAAACCTTTCCTATACCTGTACCTTTCCTAATGCATGTTAGATGTTATAATTGTACATCTCCTTTTCCTAATGCGTTTTAGATGTCATAATTGTATCTACCTCTACCAATTCCTCTAACAGCTTGTTCCATATGTAGGCCCCCTCTGTGTGAAAAGGTTGCCCCTCTTTTAAATTTTTCCCCTCTAATCTTAAACCTATGTCCTCTACATTGCGGGAAGATACTGTGACAATTCACCTTATCTATGCCTCTCATGAATTTACCCCTCATCTCTCAGCCTCCTGTGCTCCAGCTATCCATCCTTATAACTCAAAACTTCCAGTCCAGTAACATCCTCATAAATCTTTTAGGCATCCTTACCAGTTTAATGACAGGCTTCCTATGGTAGGGCAACCAGGACTGTACGCAGTAGTCAAAATGTGGCCGGAGCAGTGTCTTATATAGTGTAACATGACATCCCCACTCTTGTGTTCAGTATCCTCAGTGATCAAAGCTAGCATGCCAACTGCATTCTTCACCACACTATCTACCAGTGTGGCTAGTTTCAAGGAACATTGTACTTGCACCCCTAGGATTCTCTATTCTACAACGCTCATGATTTGCTATGAAACACCTGCCCTGCTCTGTCTAGCAAAAAATCAACAGCCTGCAGTTATCTGAATTATACTCCAGATGTCATTCCTCTGCCCACTGGCCTGTTTGTTCAAGATCCCAGTGGAGCCTTAATTCATCTGCACATTCTTGCTCACTCACTGAACACAGCTTTGATTCTTTGCAGCCTCTTTTGACTCCAAATGGACTACATTCACAGGTTCCTCTCTTAACTACCTCTCTACATGCAGATTCAAGAAATACCCTGACAGATTTGTCAAGCTGTATTTTCCTTGTATAGGTCCATGATGACTCTGCCCAATGTCTTATTATCACATTCCTAGAGATTAGTTTTAGAGTTTTTCTTGACTACTGGTCTCAGGCTGAATAAGCAGTGGTTCTCCCTTTCCCTGATTTTCCCTACCTCAGGTGTTTGAAATTTTCACAGCTTACTTCTTCATCACAGTCCTAGATATCTTATATTTGTACCCTACAGAACATGGTGGATACAGCTCAGTCTATCTCCATCCTTAGGGTTCTTCCTTGAGTCAAAAATGGCAAGCAGTCTTAATTCCAAGATTTCAGTTTTTTTTTAGAGTACAAACAAACAAACAGATACTAAGCAAACTAAATAAAGAGCTGAGAAAAGATGCTAAGAGGGGAGCTAATGCTAAGGGGTGTAAGACAAAGGAATAAAAGATGCTTATGAAAAATCTATTACTTTTATAGATAAGATAAAGAAAATTCCTTGGATAATGATGAAGTAATTAATACGCTATATAATTAAAACAATTACATCATGTGGGTAATGTGCTAATACTTAGCCAATGAAAAGTGAGAAAGGTGATAAACTGTTAGTTTAGCTGCTATACCGCTTTCTGCCAGTGAGTGTGAAAAATACATGAGTTTGTTAAAAAGTACAAATCTTATAAAAAGTATTGTTAAAAAAGACAGTGATTTCCAACACAGGCAAAACCCTCCCCTCCACTGAGCATGTCTACCAGGAGCACTGCTACGAGAAAGCAGCATCCATCATCAAGGGCACCCATGATCTGGGCAATGCTCTTTCCTTGCTACTGCCATTGGGAAGGAGGTACAGAAATCTTAGGTCCCACATCACCAGGATCAGGAACAGTTATGACCCTTCAACAATCAGGCTCCTAAACCAGCATGGATAACTTCATACAACTCAATATCGAACTGCTTCCACAGCCTTTCGACTCACTTTCAAGGAGTTTACAACCCATTCATGATCTCAGTATTATTTATTTATTTTATTTGCACAGTTCGTCTTCTTTTACACATTGGTCGTTTGCCAGTCTTTGCGTGCACATTTACATTGATTCTATTCTATTTCTCTGATCTACTGTGAACGCCTGCAAGAAAATGAATCTCAAGGTAGTACGTCTGTCTGTCTAGGTACCATATCCGACGTGGACTTTGGTGACCATGGTTTTCCATATAGATCTATCCTTCGTTTTTTGGATGATTTCCATTTCCTCGATGTGTAGCCACCTGGCTACGCTTTTGATGTACATATGCTGAGGTCTTCCTCTAGGTTTGCTCCCCTCAATTTTCCAGAGAGTATGAGTTTTTCTAGTTCATCTTTCCACATGATGTGTCCTAGGAATCTGAGTTGTCTTTCCCTTATTGTTGGTATGAGTGATTGAACTGCTTGGCTCTTCTGAGAAGGTAGTATATAATGACATTTACATACTTTGATAATAAATTTACTTTAAACTTTGAATTTCTGTTCATGAGGAATGAACAAACATCAAGAGAGTTCTGAACTTAACCGAGAGAACTGTTGATGTTGATGTTAATCATTCAGTGGAGTTAAAATTAAGCAACATACATCAAAGTTGCTGGTGAACGCAGCAGGCCAAGCAGCATCTATAGGAAGAGGTACAGTCGACGTTTCAGGCCGAGACCCTTCGTCAGGACTAACTGAAGGAAGAGTGAGTAAGGGATTTGAAAGCTGGAGGGGGAGGGGGAGATGCAAAATGATAGGAGAAGACAGGAGGGGGAGGGATGGAGCCAAGAGCTGGACAGGTGATAGGCAGAAGGGGATACGAGAGGATCATGGGACAGGAGGTCCGGGAAGAAAGATGGGGGGGGTGACCCAGAGGATGGGCAAGAGGTATATTCAGAGGGACAGAGGGAGAAAAAGGAGAGCGAGAGAAAGAATGTGTGCATTAAAAAGAGTAACAGATGGGGTACGACCATCTGTTACTCTTTTTAATGCACACATTCTTTCTCTCGCTCTCCTTTTTCTCCCTCTGTCCCTCTGAATATACCTCTTGCCCATCCTCTGGGTCACCCCCCCCCCGGCTTTCTTCCCGGACCTCCTGTCCCATGATCCTCTCGTATCCCCTTCTGCCTATCACCTGTCCAGCTCTCGGCTCCATCCCTCCCCCTCCTGTCTTCTCCTATCATTTTGCATCTCCCCCTCCCCCTCCAGCTTTCAAATCCCTTACTCACTCTTCCTTCAGTTAGTCCTGACGAAGGGTCTCGGCCTGAAACGTTGACTGTACCTCTTCCTATAGATGCTGCTTGGCCTGCTGCGTTCACCAGCAACTTTGATGTATGTTGCTTGAATTTCCAGCATCTGCAGAATTCCTGTTGTTTAGAGTTAAAATTAAGAGTAGTTTATTGAAAACATAACTGCTTCATCATGTTTCTTAAGAAAGTCCTGAGTTTAATTTTTAACATAATATATAACTGCAATGTTTCAAAATTCATTCATCCCGAAATCCATTGGCCTCAGATTTCCTGTTGGTGATATTGCTGTGTTTGTCAGCAAACAGGAGTGCTTGTTTAACAGCTCTTGCCTCCTGACTACAGATTCTAGCTACTCTTCTCAATGCAATACCTCTGATCATGGACTATCAAAATGGCAAGAGATTTCAGAACCCCATTGCCATGTTATGAACTGTTGCTGCCTGGCAGTTTTGGAAAATGGATCTCGGTAAGATATTTCACAGCAGAACAAGAAATGAAATATCCTCCACAGCCTCAGTCGAATTCCATCTCCTTTCATAAAGTAATTGAGTTAGAAATATTGTAATTGCGGATGAGAACAGGCACAAGATCAATACAAACTTAACAAGTGAAAAAGCAGCTGAACTGCAACTGCATGTGAATGATATATCCTGGTAGGAGAGCAAATTCGGATACTTAATTAATTCCGGAATACAATGACATCTTGTGAAAATATCACATCAGATATTCCAGTATTTTATTTAGTTTCAAAATAGTTTAGCAAGTCAATTTATCATCATTGTTACGCGCCGTGTCGTATGAGGTGGGCGATCGTGACCTTTGACATGATTGTTCTTGGCAGATTTTTCTGCAGAAGTTCTTCACCATTGCCTTCTTCTACACAGTGTCTTTGCAGGATGGGTTACCCCAGCCATTATCAATACTCTTCAGAGATTGTCTGCCTGGTGTTAGTGGTCACATAACCAGGACATGTGATATGCACCAGCTGCCCATACGACCATCCACCACCTGTGTACATGGCTTCATGTAACCCTGATCGGGGGGTGGGAGGGCTAAGCAGGTGCTACACCTTGCTCGAGGGTGACCTGAAGGCCAGCAGAGGGAAGGAGCATTTTACACCTCTTCTGGTAGAGACGTATCTCTACTCCAGCATCCCAGCAAGCCAACTACTGCCTGCAAGTTTGGATACATGTTGATGATTCAGGCATTGACTTTCATATTTTAGAAGTAAAATTGTTTTTAGTCATGTGAAAATGTTCATTAGAAACCTGATAGCAGTGTGATGCAACATCTAGTTCTAATTAATTTGATTTTGGTGAAGACTTTAACAGCAGGGCACACCTCTCGAGGGCAGTGTTC
The DNA here is from genome assembly GCF_963921235.1 of Mobula hypostoma. Taxonomy (NCBI): domain Eukaryota; kingdom Metazoa; phylum Chordata; class Chondrichthyes; order Myliobatiformes; family Myliobatidae; genus Mobula; species Mobula hypostoma. Next base: position 28,323,275 of record NC_086100.1, read on the forward strand.
CTACAAATTTAGAAGTTTATGTTCTTTGATAGCATAAAATTTAGCTGGAAACTGTTTCATTTTGAATTTGTACATAATTACATTATATTACTTTTTATGCAAAATGAGAAGGAGGGACAAACAAGAACAAAATTAGCTATCGTTATGTCTATTCAGATGATACTTTGTTTATTTGTCTCAGTCACAGGCAACTAGTTCCGTTATCAAATTTATTATCAAAGTAGTACTTTTTTATGGTGACACGTATGTGTACTTTGATAATAAATTAACTTAGATTATGAATATTCATGTTGGTCCCCAGTTATGTGGCAATTTTGAAATCTCATCCTTATTTAGAGTCCCTCCGTGATGTAACTTTTCTGCTCTCCCTGCAATCTCTTCTGGCCGCATAATTTTCAGAGATATCAGTGCCTGTTCAGACCTGGCCTCTGGAGCATCCCCAATTTTAATTGCTCTCTTTATGAAATCTGAAATTCCTTCCCACTAATCTTTCTGCGTCTCAGTACTTTAAACCTACCTCTTTCACATTCTGCAGTGATCTGAGTAGACCATGGAAAGGTAGGAGCAGGAAGAGGCGATTTGGCCCTTCGACCTTGCTCTGATGCTGACTGATCCTCTGTCGAAGTACCATAATCCTCTCTCCCCATACCCGCTGATGGCCTTTATGATTTAAAATTACTCTGTCTTTATTATGTGTAACCAGCAATTTGGTCTCCCCAACCTTTGGTGGCAGAGATTGTCACAGGCTTACTTCATCACCATGGTCCAAAATATCTTATCTCATATCCTGAGACTGCGATCCTGATTATAGACCGCTTCTCACAGAGCTAGCCAGGGAAAATCTCTCAGCATCTAGAGCAACACACACAGAATGCTGGGGGAGCTCGGTAGGTCAGGCAGCATCCATGGAAGTGAGTAGATAATCGATGTTTCAGGCTGAGACCCTTCTTCAGAGCTGGAAATGAAGGGGGGAAGATGCCAGAATAAAAAGGTGGGGGAGGGGAAGGAGGCTAGCTCGAAGGTGATGGTGAAGCTAGGGGCCTGGGAAATGTAAAGGGCTTGAGAAGAAGGAATCTGATAGGAGGGGAGAGTGGACCAAAGGAAAAAGGGAAGAAGGAAGGACACCAGAGGGAGGTGATAGGCAGGTGAAGGGAAGAGGAAAGAGGCCAGAGTAGAGAACAGAATAAGAGGGGAGGGGGAGGGATTTTTTTTTACCAGAAGGAGAAATTGATATTCATGCCATCAGGTTGGAGACTACCCAGATGGAATATGAAGTGTTGCTCCACCACCCTGAGAGTGGTCTCATCATGGCAAAAGAGGAGGTCACAGACTGACATGAGTGAATGGGAATGGTGACAGGAATTAATATGGCTGGCCACTGGGAAATTCACTGAGAAAGTCTCCAGGGGGATCCTCCCACCAAACTCATCTTTACTTCCCCCCTACTTTTTGCTTCCTGCAGGGATCACTCCCTCCGTGATTCCCTCATCCATTTGTCCGTCCTCACTAATCTCCCTCCTGGTGCATTCCCCTGTAAGAGACTGATATGCTACACTTGACCATTTACCTCCTCCCTCACCTCCAATCAGGGACCCAAACAGTCCTTCCAGGTGAGGTAACTCTTCACCTGTAATCTGCTGGGGCCGTCTATTGTATCCATTGTTCCTGATGGGCCCTCCTTTACATTAGAGAGACCCGTTGTAAACTGGGCGACCGCTTTGTCATGCACCTCTTCCCTCTGCCAAAAGCAGAATTTCCCGGTGGCCAACCATTTTAATTCCTCTCACCATTCCTGATCCAACATGTCGGTCCATGGATTCCTCTTCCGCCACGATGAGGCCGCTCTGAGGGTGGAGGAGAAACCTGATAGCATGAACATTGATTTCTCCTTCTGGTAAATATTTTTTCTCCCCCTTCCTTCTCCTATTCCTCACTCTGACCTCTGTCACCTTCTCCTCACCCGCCTATCACCAACCCCTGGTACCCCTCCCTTTCCCTTTCTCCCATTGTCCCTTTTCCTCTCCGATCAGATTCCTTCTTCTGCAGCCTTTTCTTTTCCCACCCACCTGGATTCACCTATCATCTTCTAGGAAGTCCTACTTCCTCTGCCCCCACCTTTTTTCCTGGCATCTCCCCCCCTTCCTTTCTAGTCCCGATGAAGGGTCTTGGCCCGAAACATCGACTGTTTATTCATTTCCATTGATGCTGCCTGACCTGCTGAGTTGCTTCAGCATTTTGTGTTGTTTGGATTTCCAACATTGGCAGATTTTCCCATCTGATTCCTCTCACAGATTGATAACTTTAAAATGGATGTTTCTGACTGCATATTTTGATTTAATACAGGTTATTCCTGCTGTATTCATGTCTTTAGCAGCTTGGAAAGCCCAAAACTGTACAGTAATAGCAGAACTGGGGTAGGTGCAAAAATCAATTCACTCTGAATCTGAATCTGAATCATTCTGTTATGTTTTTTAACTTCAAAGCATTAAATTAATTCCAAGTACGACACAGGAGTCCCGGAATGTGGGTCTAATTTAGTGTTTACTTTATATGGTAATGTAATGACGTATGCAATTCACATATTTATACATGTAACCCGTAAGGAGTAATTTAAACAAGCGACTACTCAAACATTACTTAAATATTAAATACACAACATCCTCAGTCTAAATCAAAATGAGAAGTTAATTGATTGTTGTGTTGTCGGCGAATTTCATACATTAGTACCGTAAAAATTATTTTCCTGTCCTGACTTCCAGCTCCTACTATTTACACTTAGCAGTGTCATTGCAATCCTCTGCTGTGTTTGGGTTTAACTTTCTCCTCTTGCGTACAGGCTGTTGGTCTGCAATGCAGCAGGTCACAGTGTAGGCACCCGTAGCTTTTCAATGGAAGACATGTCAAGTATACTTTTACTGTGCTTTATAACTAAGGATCAACTAAAATTTTACAAGCACTTGTGGTACACTAGACCATATAAGAACTCTCATGCAGGATTAACAATTCTTTGTAGAGGTTAGTGTGATGCTATCACAGCTCCGGACATCGGAGTGTGTTGTTCAATTCCGGCGTCCGCTGTAAGGAGTCTCTGTATGTTCTACCTGTGGAATGCATGGGTTTTCCCCGGGTGCTCCGGTTTCCTCCCCCAGTCCAAAGACTTACCCGATAATAGGTCATTGTAAATGATCGCGTACTTAGGCTATGGTTAACTGGGGGTTACAGGGTGACATGGCTCGATGGGCCGAAGAGCCTATTCTGTGCTGTCTCTCAACTAAGTAAGTAAATAAATTTAACACCCAATATTGCAGAGCTCAGACCTACAGCTCACCGGTTATTCTGGCTTAGTGTATTTTCATCACAGTTTGAAGCAATACATGGTTTCAATACATGGACGGAGTGTAAAGAACAACCATTTTTCTGGTCCACCCCCTCTCCCCACTGTGAGGCTTCAAATCAAAGGCGTGATAAGGGATGCCACCTTTCAGTAAATTCTCACAACACAAAAGAGGGCTAGTTTGGTTTTGTCTGAGAGAACAGGGTCAGCAGGGAAAAGTCCCTGCCCTGGAAAACATTTGACAGTTGTTATAGCTACTGTCCAGGCAGGATCATGGTATAATTCATTTAGAAAACGAGGGAGTAACTGTGAAGGCTTCCATCTCTGCATTGTTGTAGCTTTATCTTATTCTACTGCAGTGCACCGTGCAATGATCTGATCTCTATGAGCAGTATGCAAGACAAGCTTTTCACTGCATCGCAGTACACGTTACAATAACCCAATTTTATTTCCTGTTACATTATGATGAAAAAGGAGGTAACAAAGCTCATCAAACCTACATCAGCTTTCAAATGAAATAATGAGGTCAGAGAGTATTGGTGAAAGGACCCCTAAAGATAAAGATTAGCTTTATTTGCCAAATGAACATCAAAGCATATCGTGCAATGCATCGTTTGCGTCAAATCAAATCAGTGAGGATTGTGCTGGGCGGCCCGCAAGTGTCACCACGCCACTGACACCAACGTAGCACACCCACAACACACTAACCGTACATCTTTGGAATGTGGGAGGAAAGTAGGGAGCTTGGAGAAAATCCACGCGGTTGTGGGGAGAACATAGAAACCTGGTGGAAATCGAACCCTGATCTTACAGCTGGTGCAGTAAAGCGTTTTGCTAACCACTACGCTACTGTGCTAACCACGGTGTTACCAGTGGCCATTGCTGTGATCTTTGTTGTTTGTGATATACAATATATCAGTGACTTGGATGTGAAAGTAGGAGGCACGATTAGGAAGTTGGTGGATGATATGAAAGTTGTGGATAGCAAGTAGATTTCCGAAAGTCACTGCAGCATGTAGATCAGATGGAAAGTTCAGTGAAAAGCAAACAGGCGGCGTTTAATCCCTAGGAAGAGGTGCAGTCGACGTTTCAGGCCGAGACCCTTCGTCAGGACTAACTGAAGGAAGAGTGAGTAAGGGATCCAACTTTCAAATCCCTTACTCACTCTCCCTTCAGTTAGTCCTGACGAAGGGTCTCGGCCTGAAACGTCGACTGCACCTCTTCCTAGAGATGCTGCCTGGCCTGCTGCGTTCACCAGCAACTTTTATGTGTGTTGCTTGAATTTCCAGCATCTGCAGAATTCCTGTTGTTGGCGTTTAATCCCGACAGGATTGAGGGGATGGAATTGGGAAGTCAGCTTTGCAGATCTGGTCACCACACTACTGCAGAGGGAGTGCATGGAAGTCTATCAGGATATTGTCTGCGTTAGAAATCTTTAGTTATGCAGATAGACAGGCTGAATTTGTTTCTCCTGGAACAAAGGAAGCCGAGGTGTGTCCTGATGGACATATACAAAATCAGAAGAAGCATAGATAAGATAGGTAGTCATAGCCTATAGAAGGGGTGACAAAAACAAGAGTTTTAAACTTCTTTGGAAAGAGTTACAAATTTCTTCAAGACGGAATATGAAGTATTGCTCCTCCAACCTGAGGGTGACCTCATCGTGGCAGTAAAGGAGCTTTAAATGGTATTTGAGGAAAAAAAAATTTTTTTTTACTCAGAGTAGTTGACATCTGGAATGTGCTGTCAGAAGAGGTGCTGGAGTTTTATACAATCTTAGTTTAAGAGGCATTTAGATGGGCAAATAAATAGGTAAGATATAGAAGGTTATGGATTCTAAAATGAGAAAATGGATTTGTGTGGATGGAAATGATACTGGTGTGGAAATGATAAATATTTGAACAATTATATTAATCTTTATTTTTTTTTCTTTGTAGTTCGCTTTCGAACCTGGAATTTGATTTGAAGTGGTTTCTGGAAGATAAATGTGGAATAATTAAACTGACTCTCAAACTGAACCAACACATTTATCAAGCACCAATTTTAGCAGTGACCCTATCAATGAATCACTGGTTTCCGGTACCAAAGCTGAACCGATGTGCAAAACTCAGTGGTACATACAGGGCTGCAGAAGATAATTCACTTGATCCCTTTCATTGGGCTTCTTTTGCTTGGGATTTTGGAGGTGATTGTCAGTGTGATGCAAATAATCGTTGGTGTTTGCAGTTGTTTCTGCAAAACACCAAGGAGAAATGACAGCAGACCTGTGTAATAAATCATTCCTGTCCACAAAAAAATAAAGCTCTTGTACAGAAAAAGACCAATTAGATCATGATTTCTGAATATGCCAACGGCAATGTTTGGGAAAACTGAATCCTACAGTAACCCTTGATAAACCCATCTCCTCAGCCAAAAAATAACAGTTAACCTGATTTCACTCTTATTTTATATTAAATAAACATCATTGCACTGCCCAAATAATCTAATATTTTTTTTGTATGCAAACCAGCACAATTCTGATGGAACTAAAATTGACTCCTGCATGATTGTTATTGTTACTTTGTATAAAAGCTGCAGAAAATCTAGCTGTTATTGTTGTAATGCAGACACGAGGAAATCTGCAAACGCTGGAAATTCAAGCAACACACACCAAAAATGCTGGTGGAACGCAGCAGGCCAGGCAGCATCTATAGGAAGAGGTACAGTTGACTTAGTCCTGACGAAGGGTCCTGGCCCGAAACGTCGACTGTACCTCTTCCTATAGATGCTGCCTGGCCTGCTGTGTTCCACCAACATTTTTTGTGTGTGTTATTGTTGTAATCTAGTTCTCAAGTATGGTGGGATCTTTTTGACACACTCTTACTGAAGCAGAATAAAGTACCACTTTTAACATTTGCATATAACTGCAATTTTTCGAATCCTATTGTGTCTGAAAGATGGATTCTTTTCAGAGGCAAAAATGACACTAGAATGATTCATAGATCTATGGATCAGAGTGAACAGTCGATATTTCAGGCCGAGACCCTCCATCAGACCTTGCTCACCCTTTTCCATTGATGCTGCCTGACCTGCTGAGTTCCTCCAGCATTTTGTATGTGTTGCTTAGATAGTTTGTGCCCAGAATCTGCATATTTTCTCGTCTCAGAATGAATCATGTTGTGTTGTAACCTTACTCTTTTCATCAGGCTCTTTTAGGGTTGAAGTGACTTGTTTTCACTCAGTTATGTGGGCTCTGAGATGTTCTGATGGAGCTTAGAACAGAATGCCTGCTTTGGGAGTCTGCTGTGAGGCATGAAGATGATGTGGCCTGTCCACTGGTGTTGTTCTGTAATGGGGAAGCATTTCTAATGCATGCCTATCTTACAGAGACTTAAGTGAAAGAGATAATGAAGAATTTGGGCTTCCAGAGTACACATAAACAAAGGAAATTAACTTTATTCGTCATCTGTACATCAAAACATACAGCAAAATGCATTGTTAATGACAAATCAAATCAGAGAGGATTGTGCTGTGTCACTACACTACTGGCACCAACAGGGTACACACACACCTCACTAATGGTAAATCTAACCGTAGGTCTTTGGAATGCCCTCATTTGCCCCATCACTGACATGTTCCCAAAACCAATTGATTCACTTTGAAGGACTCTTTATCTCATTGTCTTGATATTTATTGCTTGCTTGCTTGCTTGTTTATCTATTTATTTATCTATCTATCTATTTATTTATCTATCTATCTATTTTATTTATTTATCTATCTATCTACCCATTTATTTATTTATTTATTATTTCTTCCTTTTTGTATTTGCACAGTTTGTTGTCTTCTGCACTCTGATTGAATGCCCAAGTTGATGGTATTCATTGATTCTGTTATAGTTATTATTCTATAAATTTATCAAGTATGCCTGCAAAAAATAAATCAGGGTTGTATATGGTGATATATATGTACTGTGATAATAAATTTACTTTGAACTTTGAATGACAATTAAACTTGATCATCAACAGTCAAAACTACATTGCATGATTGCAATGAACCACTGACAGAAATATTTCAAATGTCATCAGAAATGGGGATGGTTCCGGAGGATTGGCATATTGCTCATGTTGTTCCATTGTTTAAAAAGGGTTCTAAGAGTAAACCTAGCAATTATCGGCCTGTGAGTTTGACGTCAGTGGTGGGTAAATTGATGGAAAGTATTCTTAGAGATGGTATATATAATTATCTGGATAGACAGGGTCTGATTAGGAACAGTCAACATGGATTTGTGCGTGGAAGGTCATGTTTGACAAATCTTATTGAATTTTTTGATGAGGTTACTAGGAAAGTTGACAAGGGTAAAGCGGTGGATGTTGTCTATATGGACTTCAGTAAGGCCTTTGACAAGGTTCCACACGGAAGGTTAGTTAGGAAGGTTCAATCGTTAGATATTAATAGTGAAGTAGTAAAATGGATTCAGCAGTGGCTGGATGGGAGACGCCAGAGAGTAGTGGTGGATAACTGTGTGTCAGATTGGAGGACGGTGTGTAGCGCTGTGCCTCAGGGATCTGTACTGGGTCCAATGTTGTTTGTCATATATATTAATGATCTGGATGATGGGGTGGTAAATTGGATTAGTTAACATGCAGATGATACTAAGATAGGCGGAGTTGTGGATAATGAAGTAGGTTTTCAAAGCTTGCAGAGAGATTCAGACCAGTTAGAAGAGTGGGCTGAAAGATGGCAGAAGGAGTTTAATGCTGATAAATGTGAAGTGCTACATTTTGGTAGGACTAATCAAAATAGGACATACATGGTAAGTGTAGGGCATTGAAGAATACAGTAGAACAGAGGGATCTAGGAATAACGGTGCATAGTACTCTGAAGATGGAATCTCATGTGGATAGGGTGGTGAAGAAAGCTTTTGGTATGCTGGCCTTTATAAATCAGAGCATTGAGTATAGGAGTTGGGATGTAATGTTGAAATTGTATAAGGCATAGGTAAGGCCAAATTTAGAGTATTGTGTACAGTTCTGGTCACCAAATTATAGGAAAGATGTCAATAAAATTGAGAGAGTACAGAGGAGATTTACTAGAATGTTACCTGGGTTTCATCTCCTAAGTTACAGAGAAAGGTTGAACAAGTTGGGTCTTTATTCTTTGAAATGTAGAAGGTTGAGGGGGGACTTGATAGAGGTATTTAAAATTATGAGGGGGATAGATAGAGTTGACATGGATAGGCTTTTTCCATTGAGAGTGGGGGAGATTCAAACAAAAGGACATGAGTTGAGAGTTAAAGGGCAAAAGTTTAGGGGTAACATGAGGGGAAACTTCTTTACTCAGAGAGTGGTAGCTGTGTGGAACGAGCTTCCAGCAGAAGTGGTTGAGGCAGGTTCAATGTTGTCATTTAAAGTTAAATTGGACAGCTATATGGACAGGAAAGGAATGGAGGGCTATGGGCTGAGTGCAGGTCAGTGGGACTAGGTGAGAGTAAGAGTTCGGCACGGACTAGAAGGGCCGAGATGGCCTGTTTCCGTGCTGTAATTGTTATATGGTTATATAGTTATATATTGGAAAAATTACAATAGGATTTAGATCAGCTTCATCCCATGTCAATGCCCTCTGACACAAATAAATGCCAGTCATAACTAGGGAGACAAAGCATCGACTGGAGGAACAGAGCAGTTTGAGAAATACCGGGTGCGGGGGGGGAGGGGGAGGTGGATGGAGGAATTGCTGATGTTTCTGTTCAAAGCCCATCTCAGCTTTAAGGGCAGAGAGGGAAGATAGCAAGTATAAAGAGGAGACGGGTAGTGGTGAGGGATGACAGGCAGATCAAGCCAGGTAGGGGAGCGGTGGAGTTTCAAATTGGGAGAAGGAGGCAAGTGGTTAATTATTAAAGCATAACAAAAGCAAAGGGGGGACAGAGCCTGAGGAGGCCATGGGACGGTGAAGATAAAGTCAGCTAGTTCAGGTTCAATTATCATTCATTCATCCACAAATACCCATGAATTTAACAGCATTACTCCAGGACCAAGGGGCAAAACCCAGTACCAATAGACATACACAGAACAATGCACATATAACACACACAAGATGGCAGTAAAATACAGTCACACAGAAAAGATACAGTTCAAGTCCCCGAGTCCATGGATATTGCAGTAGTCTGCAGTCAAACACAATACAGCTTGTTTTCTGCTGAATGAACATTGGGAGGGACATGAAGAATATCTTATTATTTGTCTTTGCATTAGTTATTTATTTTTAACTTATAGTAGTAATTTTATGTCTTGCACTGTATTTCTACTGCCAAACAACAAATCTCAGTGATAATAAATCTGATTCTGGTCTCTGGTCCTAAACTCCTCAACCTGTAGGAAGTTTCATTCCACCTAACCTGTGCTCCTCTTGAAAAACACGACCAAGATCATGAAAAACTTGACCAAGGCACTCATCAACTTCTTAAATTTCAGAAATACAGTTCTAATTTGTATATTCTTGCCATTTAAATCCAGATAATTTTGGTAGATCAGTGTTTCTCCCACTCCAAGGCTATATTTCCTGAAGGATAAGAACCATAACTATGTTTTAACGAGGAGCTTGGTCTTACATTGTCTAACTTCAGCCTGTTTATGCCTTAACTCTTTAGATAAAAAAAACTCAGCATATCATCAGTCTTTGCTTCATCTTTCCCTTCCAACTTTTCTCTTTTTAGCAAGTACTTTGGTTATCACTTTTAGGTGTAAATGGATGCTATTGTATTTGCTTGCATTGAAATTAGTTTACTGTAGTTTCTTTTATTCAATCTTTTAATATCCCTAATTTTGTTTCCAGTTACATTATTTATAACATTGCTTATCAAGTTATAGCAAATTTGAAGATATGGTTTTCTGTTATTGTCTTATGCTTAGAAAACACAATGACTAAAAATAATTTACAGATTAATTTACAAGTCAAGTTTGGTAAAGAAGGCAAATGCAACAATAGCACTTATTTCAAGGGGAATAGAATATAAAATCAAGGAGACAATGCTGAGCTTTTATAAGACACTAGTCAGGCCACACTTGGGAGTATTGTCAACAGTTTGGGGCCCTATCTTCCAGAAGGTATGTTGTCATTGGAGAGAGTCCAGAGGAGGTTCACGAGGTTGATTCCAGGAATGAAGGGGTTAACATATGAGGAGCATTTGTAGCTTTTGGCCTGTACTCACTGGAATTTAGAAGAATGCCTGGGGATCTCATTGAAACTTATTGAATGTTGAAAGGACTAGATAAGGTGGATGTTTTCTATAGTTAGGGTATTCAGAACTGGAGGGCACAGTGTCAAAATTGACGGGCAACATTTTAGTACAGAGCTAACAAGCAGTTTTTTAGCCAGAAAGTAGTGAATCTGTGGAATGCTCTGCCATAGACTGCGGTGGAGGTCAAGGCCATGGGTACATTTAAGGCGGAAGTTGATAGTTTCCTGATTGGTTAGGGCATCAAAGGATATGGCGAGAAGGCAGGTGTATGGGATTGAGTGGGATCCGGGATCAGCCTTGATGGAACGGCAGAGCAGACTCGACTGGTTGAGTGGACTAATTCTGCTTCTATGTCTTATGGTCTAATAGCATCTGCTTAAAATGTGCGTTAAACTGTCATTTCATGCTGCAGTATGCATTTAATGAATACTATATTACATGTTGTAGACTACATTTTCATGCTGCAGTATGCATTAAATGAATACTACATTACATGTTAGAGTATGCATTAAATGAATACTACATTACATGTTGTAGTATGCAGCACACAAGTGCAATTACAAAGAGAGCACTGCAGCACCTCTACTTCCTTAGGAGTTTGCAGAGATTTGATACGACATCTAAAACTTTGACAAACTTCGATAGATGTGTGGTGGAGAGTATATTGACTGGCTGTATCACAGACAGGTATACAAATATCAATGGGCTTAAACAGAAAATCCTATAAAAAGCCCAGTTCATCATGAGTAAAACTCTCCCCACCATTGAACACATCTACTGAGAGCGTTGTCGCAGGAAAGACACATCCATCATCAGGGACCCCCACCACCCAGGTCATGCTCTCTTCATGTTGCTGCCATCAGGAAGGTGGTACAGGAGCCTCAGGACTCACACCACTAGGCTCAGGAACACTTATTACCTCTCAACCATCAGGCTCTTGACCAAAAGGGGACAACTTCACATGTCCCATCACTAAACTGTTCCCATAATCTATGAATTCACTTTCAATGAATCTTCATCTCATGTTCTTTATAGTTATTATTTCTTCATTCTTTTCATATTTACACAATTTGTTGTCGTTTTCACACTGGTTGAACGCCCTAGTTGGTGCAGTCTTTCATTGATTTTATTATGATTATTCTTCTATTAAAGATTTATTGAGTATGCCCAAAAGAAAATGAATTTTCTTTTTCGTTTTTCATTGCATACATGTGACATACATGTACTTTTGAGAATAAATTTATTTTGAAATGTAAATTCATGGTTTCTGCAGCCATGTTTCCAGTGAGAACAGATGTGTCAGAGCAACATTACTAATTTCTGACAACACACATAAAAGTTGCTGGTGAATGCAGCAGGCCGGGCAGCATCTCTAGGAAGAGGTACAGTCGATGTTTTGGGCCGAGACCCTTCGTCAGGACTAACTGAAAGAAGAGCTAGTAAGAGATTTGAAAGTGGGAGGGGGAGGGGGAGATCTGAAATGATAGGAGAAGACAGGAGGGGGAGGGATGGAGCCAAGAGCTGGACAGGTGATAGGCAAAAGGGATGAGAGGATCATGGGACAGGAGGCCCAGGGAGAAAGAAAAGTGGGGAGGAACCCAGAGGATGGGCAAGGAGTATACTGAGAGGGACAGAGGGAGATTCATCATTCAAGCTCCTCCATTTTTGCTTCTCTAACTTGATCAAGATAGTTTACTGCATTCTTTTCAATTGTAAATTTATCTGGAATTCATCTCTATTATTTCTCACAAGCTATTCTGGAAGCAGCAAATTCCATATTGTGTTTTCCTCAGTACACAAGTTTCTTAATTAATCATTTCATTAGTGCCTGCCTTGCACTGGCAGCCTCTGGTTTAGTTTTTCACACATGCAAATGGAATTTGCCTACATTAACCAAATCATAATTTTAAAGTACTTCAATGGCTCACCTTCTGTTTTCAAGTGCAACCCTTCGTACATTCTTTCCTGTTGGTTGCAAATTAACAACGCAGGCAAGGTCTTAGAAATACTCAGCCAGTAGATATGCAAAATCACAACCGTCAACCCAGCTTCAGCCTGACCGTTAATGCAGTATGAAGTTTGCATGTTCTCCCTACAACTGTGTAGGTTTCTTTCAACTGCTCCAATTTCCTCTCAGTTCAAAGGTGAGTTGGTCAGTAGATTAAGTGAGCATAACTTGCCCCTGGAATGTGAGTGGGTCATAGATTCTGGAGTGAGTAGATGGGAATGTTGAGAAAACTGAGTCCAAGGAAAATTAATGGAGTAGGGTTACTCAAAATATTCCCACCTCCCACATAATTAAACATGGAATTATTACTCAACTGTCTCAATTGTTTTGTCATCACTCGGCCACTACATACTGTTGGATCTCAACATCATTGCAATCCTTTTGTCACTCAGTCCTTTTTGAACCTATTAATTCTCCTAAGGCTATTCTCATTTCTTCATGCAGTAATATTCACTGACTTTGAAAGAGAAAGCTAATGAAGGAAGGGAGAATCTGAGAGGATTGCAGGGGGTATGTGTTGTGCAGTTGGATGGAACACTGATATGGTTTTGTACTCACATAAAAGTGTGGCCAGAATGCATCTAGTTATCCTGTACCTCCTTACCCTTGAACCAAGACTTTGCAAACTAATGTGGCAGTGTGTCTAACAGCCACTCTATATAAACAGGGGTAAGCACTTGGTTCTCAGAACTGCACACAGTTTTAGGCTTCTGACAAATACATTTTCAGTAAGCAGTGACAATTGATTTAAGTGTCTTTTATTTTTACAAAATTCTGAAGTTTACACAATGGTTGAAGTCCCAAAAGAGAAATAATAGTCAGATATGAATCACACAGGCTGAAGCTGCTTTAACTGCTCAAAGCCTTGAGTGCTTGCGGTTCCTTTGGGGGAATGGAGTAATCCCAAGGCGGCCTGCTTTCTGTATAGCCATACAATTTACGCAGTGCCACTCGTGCTGCCTCTTCTTCAGCTACCAGTATCGTTTCACCAGGTCCTTCTGCGATCAGCTGCTTATCACTGCAACAAGATGTTAAACGGCTTTTAAAAATAACAATTCACCAGTACACCAGCCTGCCCAGTATTGCATGCACAACAGGTACTGCTATAATTTGAGAAAATGGCATTGTAAAGCTGAGCGTCACGGCAGTGCAGCGGCCAGCACGATGCTATTACAGCTCCAGCTGCTCCAGAGATCAGAGTTGAATTCTGGCACCACCTTTACGGAGTTTGTACATTCTCCCTGTGAACTGCACAGGTTTCCTCCCGCAGTCCAAGGATGCATCAGTTAGTAGGTTAATTGGTCATTCTGAGTTGTCCTGTGATTAGGTAGGTTGCTGGGCACTGTGGCTCATTGGGCCAGAAGGTGCTGTATCTCAAAATATATAAATAAAATAAAAAGTAGCAGTTTCAAAAACCATTCCACTTATCTAACTTCCAATAATTCTCCCCCCTCTCAATTCTGTGTTTTACTATTCCCCATTCCGGTTCCCCTCTTAACCATTCTCTTCTCAGCTGCTCATCACTTCTCTCCAGTGCTCCCGATCCTTCCCGCTCTTCTGTGCTCCACTGTTTTCTCCTATCAGATTGCTTCTTCTTCAGCCCTTTCTCTCTTCCAACCCTCACCTCCCAGCACCTCCCCTCCTACACCTATCCACCTTCCCCCTCACCTGGTCTCACCCATCACCTGCAGAATACACACAAAATGCTGGAGACCTGCCAGCTTGTACTCCTTCCCTTCCCCTCCCCTCCCCGCACCACCTTATTCTGGCTTCTGCCCCTTTCCTTTGTAGTCCTGATAGAGGATTGCAGCTTGAAATTTTGACTATTAATTCCCCTCCATAGACGCTGCCTGATGTGCTGAGTTCCTCCAGAATTTTGTGTGCTGCTCAAGATTTCCAGCATCTGCAGAATCTCTTGTGCTTACAACTATCAGCTGGTCAATTGGAAACAAAGAGCTGGTTGTTCAGGCGTTACACTAAACAGTAGAATTAAAATGCATCTGTGGAACATTCAAAGTTTTGGAACAGACATTTTCTCCTAAGCATTGTGTCTTTTTATTTAAATTTATTGCTTTAAGTGTCTATCTGATTCCTCCAACTATTCTAATCGAGCATTGATAACGAGTTGTGTCCTGTCCATTTTGTACATCATCATCACTTGATGAGTCAGCTCATTTTCTCTCCAGTTCAAAATTAATTGCAGTAAAATGAGGTTGTCATTGTCCAATTATCGTTAAAAAATTTAATTGCCCTTCTGCCAGTTTGAGATTCTCTCAATAAGCGTTTTGGAATTAATTGTTGAATGCTCACTAATGATTTCAAGTGATCAACTGCTTTCAGAACTTCCCAGGACAAAAATACCATACTAACTTGGAATGAGAAGTGCCAAGTACAACCAACTTGCTGGGTCTTCAAAATTACCAAACATGAACTGAATATCCATCAACAGTGCACTCATAACCACAATATTTACCAACTACAGGACTAATTGCAGGAAATCATTAAGCTTTTATCAACTGAATTAATGTCGACTTGAATTAGCCAAATTCAGCCTGATTGTTCAATGCTCTGGCCTTTCCCCTAATAGGCTCAAGCACAAGCTGCTCTAAAAATCCATCTCATAGGCATTCAACAATTTCCCTCTCTTGCGATCCAACACCAACCTGATTTTCCCAATCCCCTTGCACATTCAAGTCCCCCATTACAATTGTGACATTACCCTTATTACAAGCCCTTTCCAGCTCCCTTTGCAATCTCAACCCCACATCTTGGCCATGATTTGGAGGCCTATATATGATTCCCATAATGGTTTTTCTACCCATGCAGTTTCTTAACCCCACCCACTTTGACATTCTCTGACCCTATGTCACCACTTTCTAAAGATGGCATTCCATCTCTTACCAACAGGCCATACCACCTATACCTTTCTGCCTGTCCTTTCGATACTAAGTATATCCTTTGATATTAAGCTCCCAACTATGGCCTTCTTTCAGCCATGACTCAGTGATGTCCACAACGTCATACCGTCCATCTCTAATTATACCACAAGTTCATCAGCCTTATTCAGAATACTACATACATTTAAATACAGCATCTTCAGTCCTGCATGCTTTGCCCTTTTGAATTCTGCCTCTGTGGTATAATTGAACTCTTTACTCTGTCTGCATCTGTACCCAGTCATTGGCTTATCCTTCCTTACATTCATATTATACCCATCATCTACCTGTAAACTTGGTGGCTCATCCTCAGCACTATCATCCTGGGTCCCATCCCCCTGCCATATTAGTTTAAACCACTCCCATCAACCCACAACCTATGGACTCAGTTTCAAGGAATCTTCATCTCATGTTCTTGATATTTATTGCTCATTTATTTTTTATTATGATTTCTTTCTTTTTGTATTTGCACATTGGTTGAATGCCCAAGTTGGTGCTACATTTCATTGATTCTATTATGGCTAATCTACCTGAAACACTGTTGTAGGAAACACATCTACATGAAACACTGTCATAGAAAAGCAACATCCATCCTCAGCACCCAGGCCATGCTCTTTTCTTGCTGCTGCCATCAGGTAGAAGGTACAAGAGGCTCACGACTCGCACCACCAGGCTCTTGAACAAGAGGATAACTACACTCACCTAATGAGACGTTCCCACAACAAATGATCTCACTTCAAGAACTCTTTATCTTGTTATTTCATGCTCTTGTTATTTATTGTTTCTTTTTATATTTGCACTCGCACAGTTTGTTGTCTTCTATGCTCTACTTGATTTTTTGTTGATCCTGTCTACAGTTACTATTCTATGAATTTGCTGAGTATGCCTGCAGGAAAAAGAATCCTGGGGTTCTATGTGGTGACATATATGCACTCTAATAATAAAATTTAGTTTGAACTTATTATTTCATTATAGGTTTATTGATTAAGTGCACAAAAATGAATCTCAGGGTTGTATTCTGTGACATATACATACTTCGATAATAAGTTTACTTTGAGTTGTGCATACAGTATATTCAATGTACTGGAATCCAAAGTCTTAAAACCCATCACCAAGGAGGTGCGCTCAGCAACACCTCATCTTACTCTACCACCACAAAACCAGTTACTTCATAAAGCACCCACAAAATGCTGGAGGAACCCAGCAGCCAGGCAACATCTCTCTCATGCCTCTGTAGTTCCCTTTATTCCATTGTGATACTGATACATCTGCCTTGTCCTTCTCCCTCTCAAATTACAGTGCGAATTCAATTAGATGTTGGGTTCCTCCAGCATTTTGTGTGTCTTTCTCGGATTTCCAGCATCTGAAGATTTTCACTTGCTTGTTACTTCATAAAGCAACTGGCTTTCTCTCTCCTTCCAAATGATGTGGATTAGAATGTTAGTTAAAGTATATATCACCACCCAGTGATATAGTGACAAGTGAGTATTTCACTACATACCACTCCCCCACCCTCAATGTTCTATTTAGCTATCAACACGTCTCCTCAACTCTATTCTGGAAAAGTGTCCAACTTTTCAATAACTCTTCAGTGAATTATTATTGTTTTACATCCACACATATATGGACAAAAAACTGAATAAAGCAACACCATGGATTTACATAATTCTTAGTGCAATAGGTTGTATGTTCTTAGCTGTTTGGTAACAAGTTCTCTCCCTACCTGTACAGTCCAACAAAATACACTGGAAGCACAGTGCTGGATCCAGACTGCCTGGTCAATCTGGGCTCAGGAAGGGGCACTTTCCTCTTCTTCAGTTCTTCCACCAAAAGTCCCATGGGATTAACGACGCTCCACATCTCAAAAAGATCTTTGCCAATAAGTTGAGTAATTAGGAAGTCCTAGAAGATGACAATAAATCCAAAAGTCCATTTTCTTTAGAATCAAACAAACTATGAACGATTCTTAGCAGTGCAGTAAATAATGCTGCTGTAGCCCTCACAGCTCCCCAGACTCAGATCTAATTGTGACCTAGAGCTGTCCCTGTGCTGCTTTCAGTATAGAGGCTCCAATGCCCTCCCAGATTTCACAGATGCCCTGGGAAGTTACCGGCTATCCAAAGTTACCCCTCAGTATGAATAAGGGGCAAAAGAATCAAAGGCAAGGGAGAAAGAACGATTTGCAAAGGTACAGGGAAATGAGAGGAAATATGATTCATGGAATTGTCCTACAAAGGGCTAGCATGGATTTAACAAGTTAAATTATCTCTCATTTCATACTGTAAGTGAATGAATTCTGGATGGTTCAAGCTGTCCTTCACGTGACTGACAAAAACAGCAAACCACTTATAGTGCCTGATGAAAGAAAACAACAGAGCACATAGAGTCAGATGGAAACCAGAAGTCCATAACCCAGTCCTCATTGGAGGATCAGAGGTGTAGAGGACCAGCAACTTTAAACTCCTGGGTGTTACTACTTTAAGGACTTGTCCTGGATGCGGCTCATAAGTACAATTGCGAAGAAAGCACGGCAGCGCCTCTACTTCCTCAGGAGTTTGTGTGGAGATTCAGCATGACACCCAAATCTTTGACAAACTTCTATAGGTGTGTGGTGGAGAGTATATTGACTGGCTGCATCACAGCCTGGTATGGAAACACCAATGCTTTCGAAAGAAAATTCCTACAAAAAGCAGTGGATTTGGCCCGGTACGTCATGGATAAAGCCCTCCCAACAATTCCGCACATCTACATGACATGCCATCAGAGGAAAACAGCATCCATCATCAGAGAGCCCCACCACCCAAGGCCATGCTCCCTTCTCGCTGCTGCCATCAGACAGCAGGTACAAGCACCTCAGGACTTGCACCACCAGGTTCAAGAACAGCTGCTACCCTTCAACCATCAGGCTCTTGAACGAAAGAGGATAACTACGCTCAACTTCACTTGCCCCATCATCGAACTGTTCCTACAACCAATGATCTCACTTTCAAGGACTCTTTATCACACTATTTTATGTTCTTGTTATTTTTTGCTATTTACTTTTATTTGCACAGTTTGTTGTCTTCTGCTCTCAGGTTGATCGTCTATTGATCCTGCTAGAGTTACTATGCTAGAAATTTGCTGTGTTGCCCACAAGTAGATGAATCTCAGGGTTGTATACGGTGACATATATATACTTTGATAATAAAATTACTTTGAATAGAAACAACCAGTGTTATACATTCCATGCTGACCAAATACAAGTGACACAGTACTTATTACTTTCCACTATAGTCTTTTGTTACATTCTACATGTACAATCCCCAAGCCTACCCAGTAACTTACCCGGATAAATAAGCTGGCTTTTTCAGTTCCACTACTCTCAATCAAAGCTCCAACAACAGCAAAGAATGTCTTCTGTAAAACTTCCTGTGGCACTGGGAACTCTGCACTTAGTACCAAGTCTTCCACGGCCAAGTTCCTGGCAACATGGCACACAACCTGTGACCCTGTGACATAACTAGTAAGTGCCCGAATACCGTCATCAGGCAAATTTGGATAGGCACGACTAAAGCAGTCCTGGAGGTAAGCAGTGGCAAACACTGAGCCTCTCTCAGATAAATCCCGATTGTCTTTGAGATTTAATTTTATGTTCTCTTTGTCAAGTTTAAGATCTTGCCGCCGTGCTTCCTCAAGGGTAATGTAACAAGGATTAATGAACGCTGTTTTGAGAAGATCCAGTTTGAAGTTCTCATGAAGTCGATAACCAAAGGCCTCTACTTCAGCATGGTAGTCCCAGTTTGGCTGCTGCGATCTAATGATGAACAAAATATTTTAAAATTCAGTTCAATACAACATTCTTTCCTAATACAATTCAAACATATTTTATAATAATTTTATTTAAAGCATATTTATGTTAATAATGCATCCTGTCTTAAAATTTCTGACATATCACCGTTGTTTTCACCTCAGACAGATATCCCAGAGGTATGTTATAGTAATTTTCTTGCCCTTGCTATATCTTTTGTCTGTATTTGATGTTTACATTCCCTCAAGCAAATGAAAAATATGACACGAGGATCACACCTCACTACTTCCAGGTACGATCTATCAGTTGGCTGCATTGGGGGGGGGGGGAGGGGATCCAGGTGTCTGACGTACAATTGATGTTCTACTCAGTGGTCCCGGCAGCTTAATAGGACAATCACAAATATAACAGAATAGATTTTCTTTTCTATTCTCTCGGTGTTATATACATTTTTATGATACATTTTGAGTGCAGAATGCATCATGAATCAAACTATTAATACATAAATTGTAGTTTATTGCATTACATAGCCAAAGCATCTCCTAGAATGTGCACGTCCTCTCTGCTTCACACCACAATGTGAAGAATTCAGGCACGAGTTCTTCATTTTCTTTCCATTACATTTTGACATTATTCATAGACAAGAGCTTAGGCTCCACTGAAAGCAAATAGCTCTACCACTGAACTTCGCCTTTAGCTTGCCTCATTACTTGTCTACTACCTCATTTTGGATGAGTCAGAATTTCAAAAACCTACATTCGTAAGGAGCCTATAACTTATAGAGGGGTATATGGGGTGTCAGGGAGGGGTAGCACCTCTGGTGGGGGAACATGTCGCGTCCTTTTCAGGCGGTTAGTCCACCTTTGGTCCCCACCTGGCACTCAGCTCTCACCTGTGGCTCCCGTAGCTGTTTACATGCAACAGCGGCCACACCCCGGGCAAAGGCTTCGACAAGCCGGCTAAACCAGGTGAGGGTAGCCGACGGGTCTCAAACCCTCGGTGAGATAGGGAGTTGTCTATCCCAGCATGTGAAGACAGACTCCGGCGGACTGAACGGACGAGACCAATGGAAGGTCCGACGGTCAAGAAGGCGGTCTCTGCGAGCATCGTGGAATGTGTACAGCAGGACAAGACACAGAAGATGTCCTGGTCATCCACTGCACCTAGTCCCATCTCCAGCCGTCTAGACTCTGTCTTGCCACTGGATCCAGATGGGAATTGGGAAGAGAGAGTGAGGCTGATGCTGCGCAACTCTCCCTCACTTAAATCCAAATCACGCACTAGTCTCGACACCATCATTATGGTGTCGAGGTCCTCTTCGACGTCAACGATGGACGAACAACAACAACATAACTTATAGAAAACAATCCAACCTTTGTGTGATTGGCAGGAGGCAAAGTGTGGGAATAAAGGGAGCCTTTTCTGGTTGACTGCGGGTGACTAGTGTGTTCCACAGGGTTAGGTGATGGGACCACTTCTTTTTACAGGTGCTAGAATTGATGGCTTTGTGGCCAAGTTTGCAGATGATACAAAGATAGGTAGAGGGGCAGGTAGACCAGGGATAGGCAACCAAAAGCACAAATAATTTTCTAGCATGCGTTATTCATTAATTTGAGGCAAAACATAACTAGATGTATTTAAATGGATCATTCCCATATTACAAGTTTTTTTATGGCATTTATTCGGCCCACCGTCCGCTCATTAATACGTGATCCGGCCCACAGAGGCAAAAAGGTTGCTGACCTGAGGTAGACTGAATAAGGACTGGGACAGATTAGGATAATGAGCAAAGAAGTGGCAAATGGAACACAGTGTTGGGAAGTGTATGGACATGCACATTGATAGAAGGATAAGAAGTGTAGACTATTTTCTAAACGGGGAGAAAATTCAAAAATCTTGGCAAAGGTACTTGGGAGTCCTCGGGCAGGATTATTTGCAGGTTGAGTCCATGGTGAGGAAGGCAAATGCAATGCTAGCACTTATTTCGAGAGGGCTAGAATATAAAATCGAGGATATAATGCTGAGGTTTTCTAAGCCAATGGTGAAGCCTCAATGAGTATCGCGAGCAGGTTTGGGCACCTTATTTAATAAAGAATGTGCTGACATTTGAGAGGGTTCAGAAGAGGTTCAAGAGAATGATTCTAGGAACCAAAGGCTTATCATGAGGAGCAACTGATAGCTTTGGAACTTTTCTGGCTAGAATCTCATTGAAGCCTATTGAATGTTGAGAGGATGCTGAGAAAATGTTTCCTATGGTGGGTGAGTCTGGGACGAGACAGTACAGCTTCAGAATAGAGAGACATCCATTTGGAACAGAAATGAGAAGGAATTTCTTTAGCCAGAGGGCGGTGAATCTGTGGAATTGGTTGCTATATGCAGCAGTGGAGGCAGATAATTGGGTATATTTAAAGCGGAGGCTGATTACTCGGGCCATGAAAAGCTACTGGGAGAAGGCAGGAAAATCGATCAGCCATGATGAAATGCTGCAGAAGATGGGCCGTATGGTTTTTTTCCTGCTCCTGTCTTATGGTCTTATTCTAAAAAATCCTCCTGTGTGGTACCGTTCTCGACTCTATACGTAGATTCATGCATGCATGAAGGCACTCTATACGTAGATTGTCTGCTGTTGCATACACCCCCAATTCTATGATTTGCGCCATGCCCAATAAACTTTCACCAGATTTCTGCACTTTGCTGTTCCTCAGCTTCACTTAAACGGATTCCAATTCTGCCAAAGCACAATGATCTCTCACTACACTTCACCCCCGAGTCAGAGCGCTCGCCCACCTCAGGACCTCCCAACCCGTTCACCCCGCCTCGGTGACCGAGGGCGGGCACGCTCACTCACACGCACCGGGGCTTGGGCGGTGGAGGGCCTTCCAGCTTCCTTTTCCTTTCCATCAGCAACACGTAGGACTTCATCCATCGTTTCTTCTCCCTAATCGGAGTGTACAGGATTGTCTGCCTCGCAGAAAACACTGGCCGGAAGGCACCGAGGACATTACGGATCGCGAACGACGAAGCCATGACACCTCCGAGCCTCCCGAACTGCGTTTGCGCACCGAAAACCCAGCCGGCCTTCGAGACTGCGCCTGCGTCCTTACGGCTCGCTGTGATCCAACACACTGCGCTTGCGCACTTGACAATTACCGGCGAATCACTCTTTCTCTCCTGGGAGTACTGTCCGAGCGCCTTTGATTCCCTGGTTACTTTTCAGGGGAATCTCCGCAAATAGTGTTAACTTTAATGTACAGTATTGATCAAATAACGATACAAAATATTTCCGCACAATTTTTCTTTTCAGTACTGTTTATTTTATTACAAATAAAACTTAATAAAACAGGCAAGTGTCGTCTCAAAGCAAAAGCATAGAAAAGAGTAAAGAATATTTCTGGTGTGGGAATGAGCTGGAGTCCGTACTGGGCTGGGAGCGAGCCGCTCCCTTCGGGGTGCTGTCCCGCAGTGTTCGCTCGGTGAAAGACAAGTTGGACCCCGCTCTAACGCGTGAGGAGTACTGCGACCTACTTGCTCCAGGACAACACCCCTTACACCATTAATCCACAGTTCATGACGCTCAGGGACTTGGGGTATATATTTTTTGTGTGTCTGTATGCTTTACTGCTATCGTAACTATATGTGCTGTGTGACTATCGGTACTGTGTTTTGCTCCTTGGCCTGGAGGAATGATGTTTCATTTGGCTGTATTCATGTGTATTGTTGAATGACAATTGATCTTGAGGTGAAGTAACTCATCAGAATTAAGAGTAAATCCCTCAATTTGAAGTCAACAGATTTTTACAACCTACAGGTGTTTTCCACCTACCAGTTCCTACATGCCGAAATAAATTAAATTTTCGCACAAACTTTAGGATCTTTAACATAGTAATCTCAACTCCTAGATGGAGTGGATGAACAGAGGATGTTTCCTATAGTGGGGGAGTCTAGAAAAAGAGAGCACAACCCCAGAATACAATAATGCCCCTTTAGAACAGAAATGAGGAAGAATTTCTCATAAACAAGAGGAATTCTGCAGATGCTGGAAATTCAAGCAACACACATCAAAGCTGCTGGTGAATGCAGCAGGCCAGGCAGCATCTCTAGGAAGAGGTACAGTCGACGTTTCGGGCCGAGACCCTTCGTCAGGACTAACTGAAAGAAGAGCTAGTAAGAGATTTGAAAGTGGGGGGAGGGGGTGGAGATCTGAAATGATAGGAGAAGACAGGAGGAGGAGGGATGGAGCCAAGAGCTGGACAGTTGATTGGCAAAAGGGATATGAGAAGATCATGGGACAGGAGGCCTAGGGAGAAAGAAAAGGGGGAGGGGAGGAAGCCCAGAGGATCAGAGGATGGGCAAGGGGTATAGTGAGAGGGACAGAGGGAGAAAAAGGAGAGAGAGAGAAAGAATGTGTGTATAAAAATAAATAACGGATGGGGTATGAGGGGGAGGTGGGGCATTAGCGGAAGTTAGAGAAGTCGATGTTCATGCCATCAGGTTGGAGGCTACCCAGACGGAATATAAGGTGTTGTTCCTCCAACCTGAGTGTGGCTTCATCTTTACAGTAGAGGAGGCCGTGGATAGACATATCAGAATGGGAATGGGAATGGGATGTGGAATTAAAATGTGTGGCCACTGGGAGATCCTGCTTTCTCTGGCAGACAGAGCGTAGGTGTTCAGCAAAATGATCTCCCAGTCTGCGTCGGGTCTCGCCAATATATAGAAGGCCACATCAAGAGCACTGGACACAGTATATCACCCCAGCCGACTCACAGGTGAAGTGTCGCCTCACTTGGAAGGACTGTCTGGGGCCCTGAATGGTGGTAAGGGAGGAAGTGTAAGGGCATGTGTAGCACTTGTTCCGCTTACAAAGGATAAGTGCCAGGAGGGAGATCGGTAGGGAGGGATGGGGGGGGACGAATGGACAAGGGAGTCGTGTAGGGAGCGATCCCTGTGGAAAGCAGAGAGGGGGGGACGGAAAGGTGTGCTTGGTGGTGGGATCCCGTTGGAGGTGGCGGAAGTTACAGAGAATAATATGTTGGACCCGGAGGCTGGTGGAGTGGTAGGTGAGGACCAGGGGAACCCTATTCCTAGTGGGGTGGCAGGAGGATGGGGTGAGAGTAAATGTGCGTGAAATGGGAGAGATGCGTTTGAGAGCAGAGTTGATGGTGGAGGAAGGGAAGCCCCTTTCTTTTAAAAAGGAGGACATCTCCCTCGTCCTGGAATGAAAAGCCTCATCCTGACAGCAGATGCGGCGGAGACGGAGGAATTGCGAGAAGGGGATGGCATTTTTGCAAGAGACAGGGTGAGAAGAGGAATAGTCCAGATAGCTGTGAGAGTCAGTAGGGATTCACTAGTAGAGATCAGTAGATAAGCTGTCTCCAGAGACAGAGACAGAAAGATCTAGAAAGGGGATTCACTGGTAGAGATCAGTAGATAAGCTGTCTCCAGAGATAGAGACAGAAAGATTTAGAAAGGGGAGGGAGGTGTCGGAAATGGACCAGGTAAACTTGAGGGCAGGGTGAAAGTTGGAGGCAAAGTTAATTAAGTCAACGAGCTCAGCATGTGTGCAGGAAGCAGCGCCAACGCAGTCGTCGATGTAGCTAAGGAAAAGTGGGGGACAGATACCAGAATAGGCACGGAACATAGATTGTTCCACAAAGCCAACAAAACGGCAGGCATAGCTAGGACCCATATGGGTGCCCATCGCTACACCTTTAGTTTGGAGGAAGTGGGAGGAGCCAAAGGAGAAATTATTAAGAGTACAGACTAATTCCGCTAGACGGAGCAGAGTGGTGGTAAAGGGGAACTGGTTAGGTCTGGAATCCAAAAAGAAGCGGAGAGCTTGGAGACCCTCACAACTTGCTGGAGGAACTCAGCAGGTCGGGCAGCATCCATGGAAAAGATCGGTCGACGTTTTGGGCCGGAACCCTTCGTCAGGATGGTTCCGGCCCGAAATTTTGAGCTTTGAGACCTTCCTGATGGGGAATGGAAGTATATAGGGACTGGACATCCATGGTGGAAATAAAGCAATGGGGGCCAGGGAACTTAAAATCATCGAAAAGTTTCAGAGTGTGAGAAGTGTCACGAACATAGGTAGGAGGGGATTGAACAAGGGGGGATAAAACCGTGTCGAGGTATGCAGAAACGAGTTTGGTGGGGCAGGAGCAAGCTGAGACAATAGGTCTGCCAGGACAGGCAGGTTTGTGGATCTTGGGTAGGAGGTAGAAACGGGATGTTGCGAGGTGTGGGAACTATAAGGTTGGTAGCAGTGGATGGGAGATCCCCTGAGCGCATAAAGTCGGTGATGGTGTGGGAGACAATGGCCTGGTGCTCCTTGGTGGGGTCACGATCGAGGGGTGAATCTGTGGAATTAATTGCCACAGACACCGTCAAGGCTGAGTTATTAGGAATATTTAAAGCAGAGGTTGATAAATTCTTGACTAATAAGGGCATCAAAGGTTATGGTGAAAAGGCAGGAGTATGGGGTTGAGAGGAATAATATATCAGCCATACTGGAATGGCAGAGCAGACTCCATGGGCTGAATAGCCTCATTCTGCTCTTGGGTATATTATGGTCAAGATGCATCACATAAAATTAAACAGCCAGAAAAGTATTATTAATAGACATAACTGAAATGTTGGTCAATGCTCAGTGTTAAAATGGGTCTTAAGGTGGATGGAATATGTGGATTAAGAATCATATCTGTTGATGGAGGGGAAAAGTTAGAGCCGTATCGATTTTCAGAAAATGATGAAGATACCCAGCAGGTAAGACACTGTCTATGAAGAAAGAAGTGAAGAGTCAGATCAATGAACTTTCATCATTGTTGAACCTGTTCAAAAAGGACAGGTTACACCTGAACCCGAAAGGGACCAATATCCTGGCGGGAAAGTTTAATAGAGCTGTTAGGGAGGTTTTAAGCTAATTTGGCAGGGGGACGGGAACTGGAATGACAGAGTGGAGGAAGGGGAAAACAGAAATAAATCTAAGATAGTGAGCAGTAAAGATGTCAGGAAAGACAGGCTGGTGATGGGGCAAATTTGTAGCCATTGGGATGAGTTGCAGTGCAATAAAGTTGCACTGAAATCAAAGCGAAAAGTATCAAATACTGTTCTTAAGGTGTTATACTTAAATGCACGCAGCAAAAGGAATAAGGTGGATGATCTTGTCGTACAGCTACAGATTGGCAGGTATGATATTGTGGCCATCACTGAGAACTGGCTAAAGGATGCATGTCTGTGGGAGCTGAACGTCCAAGGATACACGGTGTATCGGAAGGATAGGAAGGTAGGCAAAGGGGGAGGTGTGGCTTTATTGGTAAGAAATGATATTAAATCATTCGAAAGAGGTGATATAGCATTGGAAGGTACAGAATCTTTATGGGTTGAGCTAAGAAATAGCAGGGGTAAAAGGACCCTGATGGCAGTTATTTATAGGCCTCCAAACAGCTGCAGGGATGTGGACTACAAAGTACAACAGGAAATAGAAAAGGCTTGTCAGAAGGGTAGCGTTATGATAATTGTGGGGGATTTTAACATGCGAGTGGATTGGGAAAATCAGGTCGGCACTGGATCTCAAGAGAGAGAATTTGTAGAATGTCTACAAGATGGCTTTTTAGAACAGCTTGTTGATGAGCCCACTAGGGGATCGGCTGTACTGGATTGGGTATTGTGTAATGAACCGGAGGTGATTGGAGAGATTGAGGTGAAGGAACCCTTAGGAGGCAGTGATCATAACATGATTGAGTTCACCGTGAAATTTGAAAATGAGAAGCCGAAATCTGATGTATCGGTATTTCAGTGGAGTAAAGGAAATTACAGTGGCATGAGAGAGGAACTGGCCAAAGTTGACTGGAAAGGGACACTGGCGGGAAAGACAGCAGAGCAGCAGTGGCTGGAGTTTATGCGAGAAGTGAGGAAGGTGCAAGACAGGTATATTCCAAAAAAGAAGAAATTTTCGAGTGGAAAAAGGATGCAACCATGGTTGACAAGAGAAGTCAAAGCCAAAGTTAAAGCAAAGGAGAGGGCATACAAGGAAGCAAAAATTAGTGGGAAGACAGAGGATTGGGAAGTTTTTAAAACCTTACAAAAGGAAACCAAGAAGGTCATTAAGAGGGAAAAGATTAACTATGAAAGGAAGCAGGCAAATAATATCAAAGAGGATACTAAAAGCTTTCTCAAGTATATAGAGTAAAAGACAGGTGAGAGTAGATATAGGACTGATAGAAAAGGATGCTGGAGAAATTGTAATGGGAGATAAGGAGATGGCAGAGGAACTGAACGAGTATTTTGCGTCAGTCTTCACTGAGGAAGACATCAACAGTATACCGGACACTTAAGGGTGGCAGGGAAGAGAAGTGTGCGCAGTCACAATTACGACAGAGAAAGTACTCAGGAAGCTGAATAGCCTAAAGGTAGATAAATCTCCCGGACCAGGTGGAATGCACCTGCGTGTTCTGAAGGAAGTAGCTGTGGGGATTGTGGAGGCATTAGTGATGACCTTTCAAAAGTCGATAGATTCTGGCATGGTTCCGGAGGACTGGAAGATTGCAAATGTCACTCCGCTATTTAAGAAGGGGTCAAGGAAACAAAAAGGAAATTATAGACCTGTTAGCTTGACATCGGTGGTTGGGAAGTTGTTGGAGTCGGTTGTCAAGGATGAGGTTATAGAGTACCTGGAGGCATATGACAAGATAGGCAGAACTCAGCATGGATTCCTTAAAGGAAAATCCTACCTGACAGACCTATTACAATTTTTTGAGGAAATTACCAGTAGGCTAGACAAGGGAGATGCAATGGATGTTGTATATTTGGATTTTCAGAAGGCCTTTGACAAGGTGCCACACATGAGGCTACTTAACAAGATAAGAGCCCATGGAATTACGGGAAAGTTACATATGTGGATAGAGCGTTGGCTGATTGGTGGGAAACAGAGAGTGGGAATAAAGGGATCCTATTCTGGTTGGCTGCCGGTTACCAGTGGTGTTCCACAGGGGTCCGTGTTGGGGCCGCTTCTTTTTACATTATACATCAACGATTTGGATTATGGAATAGATGGCTTTGTGGCTAAGTTTGCTGATGATATGAAGATAGGTGGAGGGGCCGGTAGTGCTGAGGAAACAGAGAGTCTGCAGAGAGACTTGGAAGAATGGGCAGAGAAGTGGCAAATGAAGTACAATGTTGGAAAGTGTATGGTTATGCACGTTGGCAGTAAAAGTAAACGGGCAGACTATTATTTAAATGGGGAAAGAATTCAAAGTTCGGAGATGCAACAGGACTTGGGAGTCCTCGTACAGGATACCCTTAAAGTTAAGCTCCAGGTTGAGTCAGTAGTGTAGAAGGCAAATGCAATGTTGGCATTCATTTCTAGAGGAATAGAGTATGGGAGCAGGGATGTGATGTTGAGGCTCTATAAGGCGCTGGTGAGACCTCACTTGGAGTACTGTGGGCAGTTTTGGTCTCCTTATTTAAGAAAGGATGTGCTGACGTTGGAGAGGGTACAGAGAAGATTCACTAGAATGATTCCCGGAATAAGAGGGTTAACATATGAGGAACGTTTGTCCGCTCTTGGACTGTATTCCTTGGAGTTTGGAAGAATGAGGGGAGACCTCATAGAAACATTTCGAATGTTGAAAGGCATGGACAGAGTGGATGTGGCAAAGTTGTTTCCCATGATGGGGGAGTCTAGTATGAGAGGGCATGACTTAAGGATTGAAGGGCGCCCATTCAGAACAGAAATACGAAGAAATTTTTTTAGTCAGAGGGTGGTGAATCTATGGAATTTGTTGCCACGGGCAGCAGTGGAGGCCAAGTCATTGGGTGTATTTAAGGCAGAGATTGATAGGTATCTGAGTAGCCAGGGCATCAAAGGTTATGGTGAGAAGGCGGGGGAGTGGGATTAAATGGGAGAATGGATCAGCTTATGATAAAATGGCGGAGCAGATTCAATGGGCTGAATGGCTGACTTCTGCTCCTTTGTCTTATGGTCTTATGATCATTGGGAAAAATGAGAAAACAAGGGTGTTTACATAAAGGGGGAAAATAAAAAGGGTTGTCTGTGATTGGGTGCACTTCAAGAATATCCAAATGACACATGCTGTTGGTGCTGTATAAAAGAGGTTGATGAAGGTTTATTAAACATAGCTGATTTAATTGAAAAGTTTAAATGCAGGCAAATGAGTGAAGAAAGAGGAGAGAAAGATAGAAAATGCTTCAATAGTGAAATGCAAAACAGTAATTAAATAAAACAGAATGCTGGATATAGCAGTTAAGAGTGTCTCAGTGAAGAGAGGATATCTTGATGATACAAATATGATGCCTTTGGAATAATTAATTTATAACAACAATTTTGTTTTGATGATCTTGCCACACTATTCAGTGTGATTGTGACTGACCCTGAGCAAATTTCTGTTCAAGTGGTATATTGGTGATAGGAGGTATGCACCCAGGGCACATCTCAGCCCGAAATGTTGACTGTTTACTCTTTTCCATAGATGCTGCCTGGCCTGCTGAGCTCCTCCAGCATCTTGTGTGTAATGCATGGAATGTTGTAGTCAGCCACTCACCACCACATGACAAATTCACTGATGAATTTTCTGGCAACAGATCAGATATCAGGTAACACCTACCCGTCAGTTAGGTGTTTGAGACCAATGCTATTTTCCAAGCATGTATTTGTCCTAGACTGTTGCACAACAATGTAAAATGTACTTCATATATCCAATCCAGCAAGCTCACTTACGCAACTAACAGCTAATATTCATAAGCTCACCTTATGCATTAGGAACTGTGATAACATTTAACAAACTGCGGTATGTGTGTGCAAAGTTGCAATACCTTTCCACAATAGTTAAAATCTTTATTACATAGTTTAATTATTTACAATCTTTAAAAAATATTTTATTCATTTATGATCTGGGTTTCAGCACCAAATCTGGTGTTAATTGATCAGCCTGGCTGCACTCAGCTCAAACTACATCTTGCTGGCTGTGTCAGACAGAATTCAACACATTTATGTGGATGTGAACAGTCAAGAGATAAAATCACCATTTTATACTGCAACTTTAAATAATTCTCAGGTATCGTACATGAGTTATTTAACAAGTTTCAACACTAAGTAATGCGAATAATACTGTTTGGTTTTAATGTGTACAGTAGACTAGAAACTTACTTTAAATTATCATATTGGTGTGGAAGATATAAACCTATACTTCCTGGAGCAGTTTCAGGCCTTGGATTTCTGGTGATATTACTATATCCTCTTCTTTTGGGTAACAAATACGATAGAATAACAAACATGTAAAAAAATTGCAACTGTCACAGTCCAGGTGGAAGTAAAACACTCAATTTTAATTTTCTTTACAGCCATATCTAGTCAATGGTATACAGTGTTGTACTTCCGATAATCCTCTGCAAGCCTGTTCACTTAAAAAGATACAATCGAAAAAAAAAGTGTGCCACATAAAATATTTATATGACATATATTTATAAGTACATTTTCTTCAAAGTTACATTTGTATTCAATGCTCCTTCAATAAATGTCTTCAGTACAAGGTCAACATTGTAAATTTGTACATCAGCAGGTCAAGATCAAAAAATACACTGTAAACATTTGTTTGATTCAAAAATTAATGGTCAAGGTTACACAATGACTACTCTTGTTCAGCATTCATAGAAAACATATTCCTCTTCCCATCCAAGTCCATATATTTTCAGAACAATTTGTTTGGGAATTTTTCTGTTCAATTACCATAACACTGAAATAATCAGTCCTATCTTTTCAAATATAGCCACAGCACATGGTGACATTCAAAATAAAAATCAATGAAAGTGGAATATATTTTTGATACAGATTTGAGAATTTTATTGCCTCGGCCCGCATTTATTCCTTTCAAAGTCGTTGGAGAAAAAATGAAGGATCCATAGCCCAAAAGTCAACTTCAATACAAAATGAAGTAGAAGAAAATATGATTCTTGGTCATATGCAGCTCTTGCAAAATCTTCAAATTTAACCTTTCTCATCAGAAAGTAAAAGTTAAAAAAATGCATTCTGAGCTTTATTCCCTGTCCTGTTTTATAATAATGCTCCCCTGGGCCTATACTGTCACTTACACATCAGGTTTAATTACATGTTTAAAAAAATACTGAAAACTACACATTCTCTAATTACAGACATGCAAAATGATTTTTAATAAAGTGAGCTAATAAATATTTAAAGTTGAGGCAACAATATATTCTTTTGTCCACATTATTCCTTTCCCCGTGTTACAAGGAGTGAGCAATCAGTGCAAGAACCTGGAGAAAAGTCTATATGGTACAGAAGAGGCAAAAACCATCTTTGACCATCTGTATCGCCAACTGTTTCTGAGAAAACTGGTATTCATTTAGCACAAGATCTTTTGATACAGTGCTCAGCGCCGTAACCACAGCCAGCTATTAATCAACCAGAACCCCACAGTGATCGAATATACAATGATTTCACGGCGAGTACGTTCACGGTTTTCTTCCTCTAGAAGCTGGAGCCGACGATTCAGTTTAATTATCTGACAGAAAGAAAGTAAATAAATATAAGATTGAAAGAAATATGCCAAACATTTTTGTTTGAAGTGGGTTATAAAACAGTGAGATTGCATTGTATTTTTAACTGTAGATTTTTTTTAAAATAAGTTGGAAGGAAAGGGGAACAATAGCAAAAGCATTATTTTATTTTCCTTCATTACAAAGTGCTGAAGACATACAAACCATTGTGCTTACAGTACTGTGTTAAAGTCTTAGGTGTGTATATAATTTTATTTAATAGGTGTATATATTATTTTATTTATGTAATTTTATTGCACAGTACTGGTGCGCAAAAAAAAACTATCATGAAATATGTGAGTGATGATAAACCTGATTCTAATATGGGTCTTTATTGTGGACTGACAGTGGGAAGGGGGCAGGGCGGGGAATCATGGTTGAGAAACGGGGTAGGGAGCAGGAAGCACCAGAGGGACATTCTGTAATGTAAACCAATTGTTTAGAATCAAATGACCTTGACTGGTTTCTCAGGGCTGGGTGTGTGCACCTGTGCCACCCCTGCCCCTGGCATTCCTTCTCTACCACCTATCCCACAGCCCTCCCGTGGTGCTCCCCCTCGCCATTCCCAATACCCTTTGCTCCCGCCAGATTTACAAACTTACTCTCCGCTCCATGTTGTCAAGTACAGTACTGTGCAAAAGTCTTAGGCACCCTAGCTCTATATACGTGCCCAGGACTTTTGCACAGTACCGTATATAAACTCTTTAACAGCAAAACATCTAAAGAAATAGGCACGTACTCAAATATAGTTTTATATTGAAACACACCATTAGATATTAAAACTAACTGACCAAAATCTTAAACAAAAAAGTGGAGTGAAACATTTGTTGAGGAAATTCCAGAACTTACAGCGTTTGTAGACAAATTTGTTCAAGCCATAAAAATTGGGAAATGCATTTATTATCAGTGTTTCACTGCATGAGATGATTACAGAAATTAAGACAGACAAGGGCATGGAAGAAATTATAAACAAGGCTGAAAATCTTAAAATTAGGGGATTGTTTAACAGAAAGCCAGTGTCAATCTTAGCAGTGAGTATGTGGTCACCCAAGCCTCTGCACTGGCCAGGATATGTTGGAATATTCAGGTCTGCATGTAGCAAACGAGAAGATGAAACAGTTAGGGATATTTGGTTGGTGGAAATAGTTTTAACAATGGGTTAGATAGCGAGGCACAAGTTAAACTTGAAGACAAATATAATGTAAATTGTGAAAACTCTTGTTTTATTTTCAGATAGCTATCAATCTATGGGAAGGGAAGTTTCCGGACCAAAAATGATTGCAACCCCGAAGCACCTATCAAAGATGTTCCTCAAATAACTTGCCAGAGTTTCACACAATCACGATTATTCATTTGCTCAATACTAGCTTGACAGAGTTTATAAATTAATACAGTTCAGTACCTGTCTTCGTAGGGAAACCGAATCCACAAGAGCCACATCATCTTGTGTTCCTTCCAATGTAGGGTCATAGTTGGAAAGGCTATACCTATAAACAAAATAAGATTCTTTTTAGATCCAAATTAGCAATAGTTCTTTCTATTCTACTTTATCAAAAGATAAAAAATCTGTGGGTGAAGTTGTTTTATATTAAAACAGTTATCAATAACTATTTATCATATATTTGTATATATGATATATGGCCGTACCCTCCAAATATCTGGACCTACCTCTCTGTTTTTTTGCACTACCTTACTTTCCATTTTTCTGTTTTCTATTTATGATTTATAATTTAAATTTTTAATATTTACTATTTTTTACTATTTTTAATATTTGTAATCCAGGGAGTGGAAAGTGCAGAATCAAATATCGCTGTGATGATTGTACGTTCTAGTATCAATTGTTTGGTGACAGTAAAGTATAAAGTATATTCTGGATTCACTAGAAGGAATAGTACATTTGTTGCCATTAATGGAATAAAAGGTGGAGAAATTAGTTCTCTTTAGTAAGACCCTAAGACCAAAAGACATAGGTGTACAATTAGGCCACTTGACCCATCGAGTCTGCTCCACCATTCCATCATGGCTGATTTATTATTCCTCAACTCCATTCTCCTGCCTTCTCCCTGTAACCTTTGACACCCTTACTAATCAAGAATCTATCAATCTCCACTTTAAATATACTCAATGAATTCCACAGATTCACCACTCTCAGGCTAAAAAAAATTCCACCTCAACTCTTCTAAACAGATGTCCCTCTGTTCTGAAGTTGTGCCCTCTGGTCCTAGACTCACCGACTACAGGAAACATCCTCTCCAAGTCCACTCCATCTATATTTTTCAATATTCCGATAAGTTTCAATGAGAATCAAGCCAGAATCATTCCTGTAATACCATGGGCTCTCATCTTGTTAAGCTTGTCAAAGGCCCTCTGAAAATCCAAGCAAACAACATCCATTGACTCTCCTTTGTGTATGCTGCTTGTTATTTACTCAAATAGTTCCAACAGATTTGTCAGGCAAGGTTTCTCCTTAAGGAAACCATGCTGACTTTGGCTTATTTTATCATGTGCCTCCAAGTACCCCAAAACCTCATCCTTAATAATAGACTACAACATCTTCCCAACCTGTGCAATGAGACAGGTAAGATTAATGATCTTGTAGTCAGGGATCCTCTAGAAAAGTGTGATCATAGTATGATTGAATTCACAGTCAGACGGAGGATGAAATAGTTAGATCTAAAATTAGTGTATTATGCTTGAACAAGGGAGACAACAATTTGATGAGGGAGGAGTTGGCTAATGTGGATTGGGAGCACAGGCTATTTGTAGGACAGTTGAGGAACAGTGGAATACTTTCAAAGAGATTTTTCACAGTGCTCAACAAAAGTATATTCCAGTCAAAAGTAAGGACAGTAAGTGTGGGGAGAGCCAGCCTTGGATAACTAAGGAAATAAAAGATAGTATCAAATTAAAAGCTCACGTGTACAAAGTCGCCAAGAATACTGGGAGACTGGAGGACTGGGAAAACTTTAAAAAGCAACAGAGAACAACTAAACAAGAAATAAGGAAAGGGAAGATAGAGTAAATTAGCACAAAATATAAAAACAGATAGCAAAAGTTTTTATAAATATATAAAGCGGAAGAGGGTGGCTAAAGTCAACATAGGTCCCTTGGAAGATGAGAAGAAGAAATTGATATTGGGTGATAAGGAAATAGCTGAGGCATTGAACAACTATTTTGTGTCGGTCTTCAGGGTGGAGGACACGTCTAATATACCAAAGAAGGATGCTATGGACGAAATGGGAGATGAGGACCTCGATAAAATCATTGTCACTAAAGAGATAGTGATGAGCAAACTAGAGGGCCTGAAGGTAGATAAGTCCCCTGGTCTTGATGGGATGCATCCTAGGGTGCAGAAGGAATTGGCGGAGGTTATAGTAGATGCGTTTGTAAACATTTATCAAAACTCTCTAGACTCTGGGCAGGTCCCAGCGGATTGGAAGACAGCAAATGTCACACCACTTTTTAAAAAAGGATGTAGGCAAAAGACAGGCAACTATAGGCCAGTTAGCTTAACATCTGTAGTTGGGAAAATGCTTGAAGCTGTCATTAAGGAAGAAATAGTGAAACATTTAAAAAGGAGTGGTTCCATTAGACAGACGCAGCATGGACTCAGAAAGGGCAGGTCCTGTTTCACAAACTTACTGGAGTTCTTTGAGGACATAATGAGTGCAGTGGATAGAGGGGAACAGGTGGATGTCGTATACTTGGATTTCCAGAAGGCGTTCGATAAGGTGCCGCACAAGAGACTTATAAATAAGGTACGGATGCATGCAGTCGGAGGAATGCAGTTGGTATAAATGGGTGTTTCTCCGGTTGGAAGTCAGTGGTGAGTGGGGTGCCGCAGGGGTCGGTGCTGGGACCGCAGCTGTTTACAATTTACACTGATGATTTGGAAGAGGGGACTGAGTGCAGCGTAGCAAAATTTGCTGATGACACTAAACTGAGTGGAAAAGCAAATTGTACAGAGGATGTGGACAGTCTGCAGACAGATACAGATAGGTTAAGTGAGTGGGCCAAGGTCTGGCAGATGGAATACAATGTTGGTAAATGCGAAATCATCCACTTTGGAAGGAATAATAGAAGAGGAGATTATTATTTAAATGGTGAAAGATTGCAGCGTGCTGTTGTGCAGAGGGACTTGGGAGTGCTTGTTCATGAATCGCAAAAAGTTGGCTGACAGGTACAACAGGTTATTAAGAAGGCAAACGGAACGTTGGCCTTCATTGTTAGAGGGATTGAATTCAAGAGCAGGGAGGTCATGCTGCAACTATACAGGGTACTGGTGAGGCCGCACCTGGAGTACTGTGTGCAATTCTGGTCTCCATACTTGAGGAAGGATACACTGGTTTTGGAGGCAGTGCAGAGGAGGTTCACCAGGTTGATTCCAGGGATGAAGGGTTAACCTATGTGGAGGGATTGAATCGCCTGGGACTATACTCTCTGGAATTCAGAAGAATGAGAGGAGATCTTATAGAGACATACAAAATTTTGAAAGGGATAGATAAAATAGAAGTAGGAAAGTTGTTTCCATTGAGAGGCGAGACTAGAACTAGGGGACATTGCCTCAAGATTCAGGGGAGAAGATTTAGGAAGGAAATGAGGAGAAACTGTTTTTCCCAGAGAGTGGTGAATCTGTGGAATTCTCTGCTCAGGGAAACAGTTGAGGCTTCTTCACTAAATATATTTAAGATATAGTTTGATAGGTTTTTACATAGTAAGGGAATTAAGGGTTATGGGGAAAAGGCAGGTAGATGGAGCTGAGTTTACGGAGAGATCAGCTATGATCTTATTGAATGGTGGGGCAGGATCGATGGACCAGATGGCCTACTCCTGCTCCTATTTCTTATGTTCTTATGTAACTTCTGAAGTTAGACTAACTGACCTACAATTTTCTTTCTTCTGCCTCCCTCCCTTCTTAAAGAGTGGAGGCAATTTTCTAGTTCTTCAAAACCATTCCAGAACCTAGTCACGTATTTAAATACTTATTATTTGGCAAATAGATAACCACACGCTAATGCTGAAATGTTACTAAATTACTTATATTCTGAACCTCAAGCTGGCATAGGGGAAATCCATTCAGCAGAGTTAGGCCAGAAAATAATCGGATTTTATCCTCGCTTAGCAACTGGACTCAAAAAGGTATGCACACCAAATTAGGAAACCGACTTCCACAGTAAATTTCTCGTAAAACCCATTTTGAAGTATATTACATAAACTGTGACAAACCCACAGTTGATTCTTTTCCTTCTACAGTTGTTCTATAATGAATATTAATACACAAATTTTGCTCGTTTCCGCAACACTACTAAAGATTTTACTAACACCTTACAAAGATAGTTATGTTTGTAAGGCATTAGTAAAATCTTTATTGGTGTTGCAGAGACTGCAACATGACATCCAAAACACCCAACCAGCTAAATAAGAACATGGTAACATTTTATTTGCATTTTACTAAAAACAAGAGCAAACAGCTTTATACAACATGCTTGCATGCAATGCAGCCAGACCAGATTTCACCAAATGAGACATGTTACAGGCTATTAATAAAGTTGCTTAATTCAAATTCTTAATTTTTAAGCTCCCTTTCCCACTTTCCTATTTACAGTGGCATGTAAAAGTTAGGGCACCCCAGCCAAAATTTCTGTTACTGTGAATAGCTAAGTGAGTAGATGATGAACTGATCTCCAAAAGCCATAAAGTTAAAGATGAAACATTCTTTTCAACATTTTAGGCAAGATTAGTGTATTATTTTAGTCTTGTACAATTTTAGAGTGAGAAAAAGGAAAGGAGCACTATGGAAAAGTTTGGGCACCCCAAGAGATTTGAGCTCTCAGATAACTTTTACCAAGGTCTCAGACCTTATTTAGCTTGTTAGGGCTATGGCTTGTTCACAGTCGTCGTTAGGAAAGGCCAGGTGGTGCAAATTTCAAAGCTTTACATATACCCTGACTCCTCAAACCTTGTCCCAACAATCAGCAGCAATGGGCTCCTCTAAGCAGCTGCCTAGAACTCTGAAAATTAAAATAAATGATGCTCACAAAGCAGGAGAAGGCTATAAGAAGATAGCAAAGCGTTTTCAGGTAGCCGTTTCCTCAGTTTGTAATGTAATTAAGAAATGGCAGTTAACAGGAACGGTGGAGGTCAAGTTGAGGTCTAGAAGACCAAGAAAACGTTCCAAGAGAACTGCTGGTAGGATTGCTAGAAAGGCAAATCAAAACCCCCGTTTGACTGCAAAAGACCTTCAGGAAGATTTAGCAGACTCTGGAGTGGTGGTGCACTGTTCAACTGTGCAGCGACACCTGCACAAATACGACTTTCATGGAAGAGTCATCAGAAGAAGTCATCCTGCGTCCTCATCACAAAATTCAGCGTCATAAGTTTGCAAAGGAACATCTAAACAAGCCTGATGCATTTTGGAAATAAGTCCTGTGGACTGATGAAGTTTTGGCCACAATGAGCAAAGGTATGTTTGGAGAAAAAAAGGTTGAGGATTTCATGAAAAGAACACCTCTCCAACTGTTAAGCACGGGGCTGGATCGATCATGCTTTGGGCTTGTGTTTCAGCCAGTGGCAGGGGGAAAATTTCACTGGTAGAGGGAAGAATGAATTCAATTAAATACCAGCAAATTCTGGAAGTAAACATCACACCGTCTGAAAAAAAAAGCTGAAGATGAAAAGAAGATGGCTTCTACAACAGGATAATGATCCTAAACACACCTCAAAATCCACAATGGACTACCTCAAGAGATGCAAGCTGAAGGTTTTGCCATGGCCCTCACAGTCCCCCCACCTAAACATCATCGAGAATCTGTGGATAGACCTCAAAAGAGCAGTGCATGCAATATGGCCCAAGAATCTCACAGAACTAGAAGCCTTTTGCAAGGAAGAATGGGCAAAAATTCCCCAAACAAGAACTGAAAGACTCTTAGCTGGCTGCAGAAAGCATTTCAAAGCTGTGATACTTGCCAAAGGGGGTGTTACTAAGTACTGATCATGCAGGGTGCCGAAACTTTTGCATCAGGCCCTTTTCCTTTTTTGTTATTTTGAAACTGTAAAAGATGGAAAAAAAATCTTGCTTAAAATATTAAAGAAATGTGTCATCTTTAACTTCACGCCTTTTGGAAATCAGGTCATCTTTTACTCGCTTAGCTATTCACAGTAACAGAGATTTTGACCGGGGTGCCCAAACTTTTGCATGCTACTGTATATTGCTTAATTTCAAGTTGCTGACCATTGTTTAAAAATTAGCACCAAATTATCATTTGGGGGCCATTGTAACCACTAAGTAAAACAGAAGATGAAACAACTCAACATGGGTGTGGGGTACAAAAGCATAAACTGCCAATTTTCACTGCTCTCTATTTCACAGCTGCATCCCTTACTCTTCTCTTTCCTTTCTAGGGTTCACGATCTTTATTTTAGGGTATAGGTTAGAAACCAGTTTCCATTACATGCTCAGAGACACCACATCTATCTTGATTACGCATTCTCCCACTTGTTTTTCTTGCAAGGATTATGTCCATTCACTTAAGCAACACAAAAAGCTGGTGAAGAGTCTTGGTTTCAAACATCAACTGTTTACTTTCCTCCTCAGATGCTGCCTG
Source organism: Mobula hypostoma (assembly GCF_963921235.1). Classification (NCBI taxonomy): domain Eukaryota; kingdom Metazoa; phylum Chordata; class Chondrichthyes; order Myliobatiformes; family Myliobatidae; genus Mobula; species Mobula hypostoma. The sequence continues at coordinate 28,362,733 of NC_086100.1, forward strand.
ACTTGCTGAGTTCCTTCGGCATTTTGTGTGTATTGCTCAAGTTTTCATCGTCTGATAAATGACTTGCATCATTGTCCTTTCACAGTTTCTCTGGCTCTATTAGACCTCTTCTGACACCTCTTTTTCTTTTAACCATGGCCTCTCCTCCACCAATTGACAGGACTCTCAACCCTACGTATTTCATTTCTCACACATCTTCTCTCATTCCACCCAAAGATAGAATTCCCTTTTCACCTTCCAGCCAAAATTCCTTATTCAATGTATCAGACTCTACAACTTCCACTACCTACCTTGACAGAACCTGTCTCCAGCCATATTTTCCCTTCCTCTTTGACTGATTCCAAATTGACTGATTCTTTCCACACTTCTCTGGTTCACTCTTTAATTTCAATCTACACCCACTTCTTCTCACACAGTGCCTGCCTACCCTTCTACTTCACATTCAGATTTATTACTACTGACATATCTCACGGAATTTGTTGTTTTGTTATGCAAGATACAAGATAATTTATGAATCCCTCCCATCATTCAGGCCCCTAAACACTTAACATGAATCTGTGGTTCACTTGTACTTCTTCCATTTCAGTGTACTACATTCAATGGGCACGTTGGGAGTCTGCTCTGCAACAGAGAAGGCAAATTGCACAGTCCACAAGGATGATCCTGAATTTACGCTGTCTGTCATCCTTCGACTTGCATATTTTTGGCCCCATGTACTGTAACAACAAAGCCCAACACAAGCTCTTGGAACAATATCTCACCATCTAGATGTTCATGTTAGGGTCATTGTGACTCAGCATTGAGTTCAACCATTTTAGCATTACCAGCCCAGCCAGTTGTCATGTACGGTTATCAACCAGTAACTCTAACCCAGTTTTTCCCTTTCCACAGTTGGTGTCTAACCCTAAGTATTTTTTGATATTCTGCTTTGGTTCAGATTTCTGGCATTTGTTGTTTTTGTATCTTAGTTCTAGCACTTATTTTCCTGCACTCTCTTTTTCTCATACATCTTGCTCTATGTGCATTTCCACTAGTCAGATTAGTTGCAATAAACACTCAGTGTCTGTTCTCTGTGGACACCAAATGCACCTGTGTTGACACAATCACAGGCAGTCCTTTTATTCCTTCATCCCTTCCTGGTCCCCTGCAATTTAGGACATTATTTTTAAAAATGTTTTTCTACTTCTGATGGAAGGCCATTGACGTGACATTATCTGCTAACATCACAGATGCTGCCTGACCTGCTGCCTCTTCTCATTGTGGAATTAGAATCACTCATACATTTATTGCAAGCTTGAACAAGTTTCTAATGAGAAGTAGATTCCAACAGAAAGAGGATGTAGGGCTAATTGTGAAGCCTGCAATAAAGGTCACAAATGGCTATATTTACCTGGAACTGTCAGGCAGAGGGTTAGATGAAGTAGCGCAAGTTGACCCTCCACGAAGTACTGTTCTAGTTTCCAGGGGAAAAAAGACAACAGGACAGATGAGAGCATTCAGGATGTAGAATGATTAAAAGACCAGGAATAAGTATTTATAGAAGAAAAAAAGTACATAGACTTAGACAGGCCTCAGAGTATTAAAAGACAGTGATGCCTGCTTAACATAAATACATTTTTAATAGAGCATTTATTGTAGCAAGAACATGAAGACACTTTATTTTAGGAAACAAAATCTTTGCTGTGTGACAAAGCCTTTACTGTAGACAACAATAGTCTTAATAACAGCTCCAGAAGTCATCCACAATGCAACAATCCAATTCCCTGTGCCCTCACTAATATTGGAATAATAGAATGGCATACACTCAGTGACCACTTTATTAAGTACACTTGTACTTGATTGATAATGCAAATATCGAACCAGCCAATCATATGCAGCAATTCATAAAAATATGCATACATGATCAAGCGGTTCAATTTTTGTCCAGATTAAACATCAGAATGGGAAAGAAATGTGATCTAAGTAACTTTGAATATGGAATGATTGTTGGTACCAGATGGGATGGTTTGAGTATCTCAAAGACTGATCTCCTGGGATTTTCACGCACAATAGTCTGCAGAGTTTACAGAGGATGGTGCAAAAACAATAAAACATACAGTGAATGGCAGTCCTGTGGGCAAAAATGCTTTGTTAATGAGAAAGATCAGAGGAGAATGGCCAGACTGGTTCAAGCTGACAGGAAGGTGACTGTAGTTCAAATAAGCACATGTTACAACAGAGGTGCGCAGAAGAGCATCACTGAATGCACAACATGTCAAACTTTGAAGTATATGAGCCACAGCATCAGACCACAAAAATTAACTCAGTGGCCACTAGGTAATCTGTTGCATGTTGAAAGTGTTTGTCTGAAGATTCTGGGCAAATCAACAGTTTCAATCACTATACTGATGATTTATCACATGACAATGACACTCAGCTGTGTACAACAAAGCTTGGTTGGAGTCTCTATAGTGTATAGCTGTGTTTTCATAAAATAAATTGCGGTCACATTAATGCAGTATCAAATGCTCTATAAATGCATAATGCACAAGGCTAATTTTTAAAGAACGCTCTAGGATTGGTGGAAAGGGACGTGATGGAGAGACTGAAGAGAGTACACATTCAATACACTACATGAAGAATGAAAGGATGCATTTGAAACAAACTACTGTATTTAAATACACTGGAAAACAACTTCGCCTTCATCACACAATTGTATCCTTATCCTATTCTGAAGGCATGTACAACTTCCCTCTCACAGCTTAATCTATTTACAGTATCTTTTTGTTTTACAAAGTGGCACATCTCTCTAGCTCACATAAGATCAAGTGGAGGTTGACAGAAACAGATTGATGAAACACAGGGATCTGCTTGTTTTAATCAAGTTCTAAGTGTACTTCATCATTTGGCTCAAGCTGAGAAAAGAATGTGAACGAAGTTTCACTCCTGCATATTTGGAATGTTAAACTCAGTTCAAATGTGGCATCATAAAATTCATGATGAAAACCTGTAACATGATTTTTACAAGCACGAATTCTGCTGTAGACTGCTCCATTTGAGCTGAGTGCCGGCCAATCCATCTCAGAGCTGGATACAACACAGCAGTAAAATACAAATCATCTGAAATGTGTAATTAATTAGTAAAGCTAATGGGTTACACGAGTTACAACTATGCCAATAGACACTAAATTAATATACAGGCAAATAAAAGTAAATGAAAGGCACGACAGACAGGTCCAAAATTCACTTTCATGAATTTCTTCATATTAATATTTATAGAAATAATATGCCAAATATAAACTGCAGAGTTTTAAACATTTATTGAACAAGTGAAGCCACGCAGCTTTCCAACACATAAAATTATACCAAATACAATGCTTGAAAAATAAATCCTATTCAAAAACTAAACCAGCATGGAATTTATATCAGAGTTGAATATTTGATAAATTGAAAAGCAGTGGCACTCACTACAATTCCATCATCATAGCTGAGTACCCTCTCACTACTTTGCCGGATGGTATGAACAGTACAGTACATTCATGACTGTATTTATAAAGTTAATACACCATATAAAACAGGCTTTCTTATGGATTAGCATAGATTTTTGGCAACCGATGGAAAAGAAGATGGGCCAAATGATCAATTATGATCTTACTGAATGCTGAAGAAAGGGGCTGTATAGCATTTTTCCAATGCATGTAGGAAGGAGTACTCAAATATGATTTATTACAAAACTATTACTGATAAATAGAATTTAACAACTTTATATAACCACAAATAAGCAAGTAAGATAAACTTTCAATATATTAAAATAACAAGCGTGCACCATTATGCCTAACAAAATGGAAACAACAGGTCAGGTCTGCCCTCTAATACGGATGATTCAGGAATATTCCTGCCAGTGAGTATAAGGGTGCACGGTTAAGGGTTTAGTTTCTATACTTCAGATTTGTCCAATATTTTGAATAAATTGAATTGCTATAAGCAACTGCATGTGGGAACCCAACTTAGTAAAGTCAATGAGTCTATCACGATATTGCACCTTTCTATGGTACTGCTTAGTGCAATGGTTGAAGAGATTACCAGGTATTTCTGCCTTCGTTATCCTTTCAGACTGTGCCCTGTTAAGGAGAGCAAGTGTTTTTTTTTCATTTTTCTTCATCGGGGCATCATGGCAAGACTAGTAGGCCATCCCTAATTCACCCACAGAAATGGTAGTTTCTTGAACTGCTGCTGCACCTTTGAGGAAGTGTATCCAAAATGCTGCTTGGCATGGAGTTCCAGGATTTAGACACAACAATAAAAGAGCAACAATATTTCTTTTTAATTTCAGATTTCCACCACGTGCAAATTTTCAATTCCCATTTTCAGTTTATGTTACTTGCCACTTACCACCCCTTGCCTAAATTTTGTCTTGGTCTCATTGCCACTAAGCTCCGTGGATGCGTGGCTGTGCAGTGACTGAAATGCTTCTGCGCACGTAGCCTTTGTTGCCGCACTGCTGGAATTTTTAAAATATAATGTGCTGCGCAGTTTTAAGGCCACGTGAAAATTTCCTGCTCAGAGCAATGGTTGGTCTGCGCAGCTGCAAAAAAAATAGAAGGAATGTTGCTCTTTCCAGAGGCATGGAGCAGTTCACACCTGCTGAGGAATTGCGGCTAGAACTGTATAATCGTCAGATAACATCCCCATTTCTGACCTTATGATGGAAGGAAAGTCATTGATGAAGTGCCTGAAGATATTTGGGCCTTAGGGAATTCTTGCAGAAATGTCTTGGGCTGAGATTATTGATATCCAACAACTACTGTACGACTTATCTGTTTTTGTGGAAGGCATGATTCCAACTATTGGAGTGATTTCATCTTAATTTCCAGTACTTATTTTATGAGAGCTCCTTGATGCCTCACTCAGTCAAATTTGCCTTGATGTCAAGTGCAATTACTCTGACCTCTGGAATTCAGCTTTTAGATCCATGTTTGGACCAAGGTTATGATGTCTTCTGAAGTCAAGTGGTCTGACAAAACTCAAAATGGACAATGTTGAAGAGGATTTGGGAAAATGTGCCACTTTACAGTACTGTGACAACACTTTCCATCATTTTGCTGATGATTGTGGGTAGACATATGTGAGTCATTGGTCAGATTGAATTTTTCTTGCTTTTTTTGCGAAAAGAAGGAAAATGTCCGAAGGAAAATGTCAAGATAATTATGGGGGATTTTAATATGAAAGTGGATTGGGAAAGTCAGGAAGGTAATGGATCTCAGGAGAGGGAGTTTGTAGAATGCCTACAGGATGGCTTTTTGGAGCAGCTTGTCCAGAAGCCCACCAGGGGGCCTGCTGTTTTGGATTGGGTGCTGTGTAACGAACCTGAGGCGATTAGGGAGCTGGAGGTAAAGGAACCCCTTGGAAGTAGTGACCATAATATGATTGAGTTCAGTTTCAAATTTGAAAAGGAGAAGCTGGTATCAGGTGTATTGATATTTCAGTGGAACAGGGGAAATTACAGTGGTATGAGAAAGGAACTGGCCCAAGTCGATTGGAAAAGTAAGCCAAATGGAGGGACGGCAGAGCAGAATTGGATGAAATTCCTACAAGAAATAAGGAAAATGTAGGAAAAATATATTCCAAGAAAAAAGAAAATCATGAATGGAAAAATGGCACAAATGTGGCTAACGAGAGAGGTTAAGGCAAATATAAAAGCAAAAGAAACGGCGTATGAGGAAGCAAAAATTAGTGGGAAAAATGAGGACTGGAAGACTTTTAAAAACTTACAGAAGGAAACTAAGAAAGTCAGTAGGAAAGAAAAGATGAATTATGAAAGGAAGATGGCGATTAACATAAAAAAGGATACTAAGAGTTTTTTTTAAATATATGAAGAGTAAAAGAGTGACAAGGGTAGATACGGGACCAATTAAAAATGATGCTGGAGAAATTATAATGGATAACAAAGAGATGGCGGAGGAACTGAATGAGTATTTTGCATCGGTCTTCACAGTGGAAGACATGAGCAATATACCTGATAGCCAGAGATATCAGGGAATAGAATTAGGTACAGTCAAGATTACTAGAGAGAAAGTGCTTGGGAAGCTAAGTGGACTAAGAATAGATAAGTCTCCCGGTCCGGATGAGGTGCACCCAAGGGTTCTGAAGGAGGTGGCTTTGGAGATTGTGGAAGCATTGGAAATGATCTTCCAGGAATCAATAGACTCTGGCATGGTTCCGGAGGACTGGAAGGTCGCAAATGTAGTTCCGCTATTTAAGAAAGGAAGGAGGCAGCAAAAAGAAAATTACTGACCTATTAGTCTCACATTGGTAGTTGGAAAGATATTGGAGTCAATCCTCAAAGACGAGGTTATGAAATACCTCGAGGTGCATGACAAGGTAGGCCAAAGCCAGCATGGTTTCATGAAGGGAAGATCCTGCCTCACCAACCTATTGGAATTTTTTGAGGTAATCGCGAATAAGATTGACAAGGGAGAGGCTGTGAATGTTGTGTATTTGGATTTTCAAAAGGCCTTCAATAAGGTGCCGCATATGAGGCTGCTCAATAAGATGAGAGCCCATGGAATTATAGGAAAGATATTGAAATGGGTGGAGCATTGGTTGATAGGCAGAAAGCAAAGGGTGGGAATAAAGGGATCCTATTCTGATTGGTTGCCGGTTACTAGTGGTGTTCCGCAGGGGTCGGTGTTGGGGCCGCTTCTTTTTATGATGTATATCAATGATTTGGATTATGGATTAAATGGTTTTGTGGCTAAATTTGCGGATGACACCAAGATCGGTGGAGCAGCAGGAAATGTTGAAGAAACGGAAAGGTTGCAGAGAGACTTAGTCAGTTTAGGAAATTGGGCAAAGAAATGGCAGATGAGATACAACGTTGACAAATGTACGGTTGTACATTTTGGAAGAAGAAATAATCGGGCAGATTATTATTTAGATGGGGAGAAAATTCAAAAATCGTAAGTGCAAAGGGACTTGGGGGTCCTCGTGCAGGATACCCTAAAGGTTAACCACCAAGTTGAATCAGCGGTAAGGAAAGTGAATGCTATGTTGGCATTCATTTCAAGAGGAATAGTGTATAAGAGTAAGGAGGTGTTGATGAGGCTCTATGGGGTATTAGTGAGACCTCATTTGGAATACTGTGTGCAGTTTTGGGCCCCCTATCTTAGAAAGGATGTACTGATGTTGGAGAGAGTTCAGAGAAGATTTACGAGGATGATTCCTGGAATGCAGGGGCTAACATTTGAGGAGGGTTTGTCGGCTCTTGGACTGTATTCATTAGAGTATAGAAGAATGAGAGGGGATCTCATAGAAGCATTTCGAATGTTGAAAGGGTTGGACAGAGTAGATGTGGAAAGGTTGTTTCCCTTGGTGGGTGAGTCCAGGACAAGGGGCCATAGTCTTAGAATTAGAGGGTACCCAGTTAAAGCAGAGATGAGGAGAAATTTTTTTGGCCAGAGGGTCGTGGATTTGTGGAATTCGTTGCCACATACAGCTGTGGAGGCCCGATCATTGAGGGTGTTTAAGGAGGAGATTGACAGCTACCTAATTAGTCAGGGTATCAAGGGATATGGGGAAAAAGCTGGAAATTGGAACTAGATGAGTGAATAGTTTAGCTCATGGGGGAGCTGCGGAGCAGACTTGACGGGCCGAATGGCCTACTTCTGCTCCTTTGTCTTGTGATCTTGCGAAGATCACATGGATTCTCACCTCTACCTGTTAGGTAGATGCCAATGTTGTAAGTCTGCTTGAACAGCCTGGTCAGCTAGAAACTAGTTTTGGTATTCAATACTAAAGTTACAACATTATCCAGTCCCATAGATTGTGTTGTATTTTGCAGCCTTTTCTAATACAATGACTTATTTTCTTATGACTTACAACTTTCTCACAATCAGCCACTGCTAACTTTGGTATCATTCCAATTTTTATCTTTAAAGCCAGCACAGCAGGAAGCACTGCTCCAGTGACTGAGCTTGATCCTGACCTCGGGTGTCATTTGTGTGGAGCTAGCACCTTCTTCCTGTGGTGCTTGGGCTTCCTCCTACGTCCTGGTTAGGAGGTCAACCGTAGATTACTCTGAATAGAATGGAACCATCATCAGATAACATTCCCACTTCTGACCTTAAGATGGCAGAAAAGACACTGATGAAGCAACTTAAGATAGTTGGGCCTAGAACAATACCCTTAAGAATTCCTGTGGCAATTTCTTAGGGTCAAGACGAGTGACCTTCAATAACCACAACAATCCTTTGTTCAAGGAGGACCTCCAGCTATTGGGAATGTTTTCCTGTTGATTGCCATTGATTTATTTTAGTGGGAGAATCAGGGTGGAATTGATGGACACACAAGAGACAGAGAGCAAATACATACGATTGATGGGACTGCTCCCAGAACCAGCACACTCATTAGATTTAAAAAGCCTTATTCTATATTATGAGAAAATAAGAGCTCACTGATACATTTTACAGAAGCAAGAATTATTCTATTAATATATTTTGCTTCAGCCAATGTACATAAATATTCCTGTAAACAACTAACATTCTAGTGTTTGGATAGCCTTTTTTAACTTAAGTAGGTCAAGTACCATTGTGACAAGCCTGTGACCAGCAAAATAAGGAAAAGGATAGCATGAAATTTGGAGGAAAAATACTGGTCATTTTCAGTGTTGTAAAGAGGATTACACTTAGATTTCTAAGAACCACGCCAGCCAAACTGAATTGCACTGAAGAAAAGCCCAGATGCAGCTATGTTAGATTCACTAAATCTACAGTTAATGATTAACTTACCAGAGGTAGACCTTGGAGAGAGAAAAAATATCACACTACTAGTTAATTCCATCCTTCTCTGGAGCATTACTTTTATGATGCTATCTTTATCTAAATTAGCATAATTCATGTTGAAGGGAGGAACAAGGACCTAAGTATACTTTTGCAATCACGTACACTATATAGTGTATATTAGGACTGTGCAAAAATCTTAGGCACCCAAGATTTTTTATATGGTTTCACATGGTATGACCTCCAGAATGCCCTAATCTCAACATCATCTGGGGTTACCTGGAGAGCAAGAAGCAAGCGAGACAGGCAAGCTCTGCAGAAGAAATGTGTCTGGTTGCTTGGAACAACTGACCAGCTGATTTTCTTATCGAAACGGTATGGCAGTATACCAAAGAAAATTGATGCAGTTTTAAAGGCAAAGGGTAGTCACACCAAATATTGATCTGATTTAATTTTTACTGCTCTGTAATTTTTTTGACATTTAGATATTTTTCATTTCATTATTTTTGAACGCATCCTCACTTTACAGAATTTTCTTTACATGCCTAAGACTTTTGCACAGTTGTATGTGTACATGCGTATATACATACAGTATACACACACACACATACACACTCTCTCACTCTCACACACACACACACACACACACACACTATACCTTTACTGAGCCTTACTATAGAGTGAAAAACTCTGTAATCTTGACTGACTGACTTTTCTTTAACTTAGCCCAGGGTGTCCAAGTGATTGGCAAGTAATCAATCTTGGATAAGCTATGATTGAAAGACAATAGTTGTAATAACAGGACTGTAGGTTAAGTTGACAATATTGAGGCTGAGACTGGGATAATCAATATCTGAATGGTTAATGAATGCAAAAGAAATTTCACATATTAAGATGGAATCCATTTTGCCTCCTTTTTTAGCGTCCATTTTCCCCCATGCTCCCATATTCTAAGTTATTCTACCACCTGACAACAAGAACCCATAGTACAGGGAAAATGCTGAAACAAATAGATACATTGCTACCAATTAGTTAAAAGTGAATTTTGGACCCACCTTTTAAATATCAACATGGTTTCAGACATAAACAATTGTTTTAAATGCATACATCATGGAAAGGAAAGCCTGTGGAAAGCAAATACTATAGTAACCTCAACTGTATCACAGCACAACACAAGTCCAACAGCCAATCACCTTCTGCGATTTTCATCTAGCATGTCCATGACTTGCTGGTAGGCCCTACGGGTGGTAGAGTGGATTACTGACAAAATGCCATGAGGAGAGTATGCGTTTGGTCCATCTTCAGAGGAGATGAGTGGAGGATAAAGACGAGGCTGAGGCTGAGGTTGAGGTTGGGGGGCTGGTGTCACACTGTTCACATATGTACACAACAGAGCAAGAGAAAAACATGGAAATCAGATTCAGACAGAACTACAAATATCGGAAAAGCTTCATGAATGATACGGAAGAGTACTTGTAGCTTTATTATTTCCGAACTCTTAATATTGTTGACATTTAATGCAAGCTTAAACTTTTAGATGCAATTATATGACTTACTTTGACTGTTTTAAATAAATACTTTTCAAAATATCAGCAAATCTTGGATCACTATTTTCTTCAGCAAACACTGAAACTGAAAGCAGGCAAAAATGGGCATTGCCAAGAGAATCCCCATAGAGCATATTTCATCCATAATACTAATGCCATATAAGAATTAACTCCCATTTTACCCCTCCCACAGGCCCCATCCACTACTTTGCATTTTTAAGTAACTATTCAGAAATCAGAACTATAAACAGTCAATCAATAGACACATTTTAATCCACTTAATCAAATCAATACCTACTTTAATTCAGAAGCATTATCAGAGATCCTCTTGGCTTGCACTACTGGCATTGCTTTATTTTAACTGAAGTAACAAAATATATAATGCTAACCTGCCTATAAATAACAATGGTGTAACTTTAAAAATTAAATCTACAGATGATATTTGTTAATTAGCTCACCTTGTTACATCTGGGGTCAGTGAATTTAAAAAAAAAGATTATCCTCTGGATTTTGGATGCAGCACTGAATATTAAATTATGATTTGACATTAGAAAAGTTTGATTTTACAGGAATACAACAGTTTAGGAGTAGCATGGTTAATTACAACCAATTACTATTACAGTAAGCTAGTTCTGAATTGTAGACAACTTTTCACCTTTTAAGTGGAGAATTAAAAGCTGGTATGTACAGAAGCAGAAATATGTGGACAACAGATAGCTGAATGTAAGCACAGCTGAAATTAAACATAAGCATCACATTCTGGGCACTTAACCCTGGGGGCTTTTTGTTGTTGGACAGAAAACCAAATTGAAAACCAAATGGAAGAATACTAAGGTGGCAAAAACAAAGTTAGAAGAGGCAGTTAAGTATCTACTATGGGCTCATTTTGGTTCAATGGTCATCAAATGAGAATTCCACTTTGCTAATCATTGAAACACACACAAAATGCTGGAGCAACTCAGCAGGACAGGCAGCATCTATGGAAAAATGCACTGTTGACATTTTGGGCTGAAACCCTTCAGCAGCACTGGAGAAAGAATGCTGAGTAGATTTGAAAGGTGGGAGGAGGGGAGGGAGAAATAGTCATACTTTATTGATCCTGGGGGAAATTGGTTTTCGTTACAGTTGCACCATAAATAATAAATAGTAATAGAACAATCAATAGTTAAATAGTAATATGTAAATTATGCCAGTAAATTATGAAATAAGTCCAGGACCAGCCTATTGGCTCAGGGTGTCTGACCCTCCAAGGGAGGAGTTGTAAAGTTTGATGGCCACAGGCAGGAATGACTTCCTATGACACTCAGTGCTGCATCTCGGTGGAATGAGTCTCTGGCTGAATGTACTCCTGTGCCCACCCAGTACATTATGTAGTGGATGGGAGACATTGACCAAGATGGCATGCAACTTAGACAGCATCCTCTTTTCAGACACCACCATGAGAGAGTCCAGTTCCATCCCCACAACATCACTGGCCTTACGAATGAGTTTGTTGATTCTGTTGGTGTCTGCTACCCTCAGCCTGCTGCCCCAGCACACAACAGCAAACATGATAGCACTGGCCACCACAGACTCGTAGAACATCCTCAGCATCGTCCAGCAGATGTTAAAGGACCTCAGTCTCCTCAGGAAGTAGAGACGGCTCTGACCCTTCTTGTAGACAGCCTCGGTGTTCTTTGACCTGTCCAGTTTATTGTCAATTGGTATCCCCAGGTATTTGTAATCCTCCACCATATCCACACTGACCTCCTCCATGGAAACAGGGGTCACCAGGCCTTAGCTCTCCTCAGATCTACCACCAGCTCCTTAGTCTTTTTTCACATTAAGCTGCAGATAATTCTGCTCAAACCATGTGACAATGTTTCCTACCGTAGCCCCGTACTCAGCCTCATCTCCCTTGCTGATGCATATAACTATGGCAGAGTCATCCGAAAACTTCTGAAGATGATACCAGGTGATAAGTAGAGTGGAGGGAGAGGGATGCAGCAAACAGCTAGAAAGTTGATTGGTGAAAGAGCCAGAAGGCCATGGAAGAAAGAAAAAGGGGGGGGGGTGGAGGGAGAGGAACACCAAAGGGAGGTGATGGGCGGGAAAGCAGATGAGGGAGGGAAAAGGGAATGGGAAATGGTAAAGGGTGAGGCATGACTGGAAGTTTGAGAAATCGATGTTCATGCCATCAGGTTGGAGGCTACCCAAACGGAATACAAGGTGTTGTTCCTCCAACCTAAGTGTAGCCTTATCACGACAGTGGAGAAGGCCATGAACGGACATATGGGAAGTGGAATTAGAATGGGTGGCCACTGGGAGATCCCACTTGTTCTGGTGGATGGAGCGTAGATGCTTGGCGGAGCTGTCTCCCAATCTATGTCGGGTCTCACTGATATACAGGAGGCCACATCGGGAGCACCGAACACTGTATATGACCCCAACAGACTCACAGATGAGGTATCACCTCATCTGGAAGGACTGTTTGGGGCTCTGAATGGTAGTGAGGGAGGTGGTGTAGGAGCAGGTGTAGCACTTGTTCTGATTGCAAGGATAAGTGCCAGGAGGGAGATCAGTGGGGAGGGATGAATGGACAAGGGGTTTGCATAGGAAGCGATCCCTGCGGAAAGCAGAAAGTGGTGGGGGGGGGGAGAGGGAAAGATGTGTTTGATGATCGGATCCAGTTGGAGGTGGCGGAAATTTTGGAGAATTATGCGCTGGATGCGGAGGCTGGTAGGGTGGTAGGGGAGAAAAAGAGGAACCCTATCCCTGGTAGGGTGGAGGGAGGATGGGATAAGAGCAGACGTGCGTGAAATGGAAGAAATGCAGTTGAGGGAAGCACTGATGGTGGAGGAAGGGAAGCCACTTTCTTTGAAAAAGGACAACATCGCCTTCATTCTAGAATGAAAAGCTTCATCCTGAGAGCACATGTGGCAGAGACGGAGGAATTGAGAGTAGGGGATGGTGTTTTTACAAGTAGCAGGGTGGGACGAGGTATAGTCCAGGTAGCTGTAAGAGTCTGTTGGTTTATAACTGACATCGGTGGATATGCTCTCTTTGGAGAGTAGTAAGAGCTACTAGGACTTGATGTTTCAATCCCTATGGTAAGTTGGCATTCTCAATGTTGGCAGTGGGTTTGGAGTGGTGACAAGGAGGGAGGGTAGATACGTCATCGGGGTCATCAGGTGGGCACCCTCATTCTTTGACAGTTCATTGATAAGCCCACGACGTCTCCAGAGGGTAGAGACAGTGAGATTGAGAAAGGGAACGGAAGTGTTGGAAATGGACCAGGTAAGTTTGAAGGCAGGGTGGAAGTTGGAGGTAAAGTGGATGAAATCGATGAGTTCAGCACGGGTGCTTCCAAGCGGAACAAGTACTACACCTGCCTCTACACCTCCTCCCTCACTACCATTCAAGGCCCTAAACAGTCCTTCCAGAAGAGGTGACAGTTCGCCTGTGAGTCTTTTGGGGTCATATACTGCATTCAGTGCACCCAGTTGGCCTCTTGTATATTGGTGAGACCCGACCATAGACTGGGAGATTGTTTCGCCGAGCATCTACGTTTTGTCCACCAGAGCAAGCAGGATCTCCCAGTGACCACCCATTTTAATTCCACTTCCCGTATGTCCATCCATGGCCTCCTCCACTGTCACGATAAGGCCTACACTTAGGTTAGAGGAACAACACCTTATATTCCGTTTGGGTAGTCTCCAACCTGATTGCACGAACATCGATTTCTCAAACGTCCAGTAATGCCTCTCTCCCACCTTCACCACTTCCCATCCCCTTTTCCCTCTCTCATGTTATCCCCTTGCCTGCCCGTCACCTCCCTCTGGTGTTCCTCCCCACCTCCATTCTTTTCTTCCATGGCCTTCTGTCTCTTTCACCAATCAACTTCTTAGCTCTTTGTTTCATCCCTCCCCCTCCAAGTTTCACTGATCACCTGGTGTTTCTCTCTCCCTCACCCCACCTTTCAAATCTACTTTTTTTTCTCCAGTCCTGCAGAAGGGTTTTGGCCCAAAATGACGACTGTGCTTTTTTCCATAGATGCTGCCTGGTCTGCTGAGTTCCTCCAGCATTTTGTGTGTGTTGCTCGGATTTCCAGCATCTGCAGATTTTCTCTCGTTTGCTAATCATTGAGTTCCTTCTTTTTCCCACAGTAGTGACATTCATAATACACCTCTCCAACTACCAAACAGTCCAGACAAGTGCGTAAAGGAAAATTTTATTTCTGCAGGGGGCAAATTAATGAAAAAGTTGCCCAGGGTCTTTAAGAATCAAATTTTACTCTCAATTTTCTCCTTGAAATATCAAAACCATGAAATTCTTTGTTCTATAAACAAACGATTTCTTACCCCCCCCCCACCAAAACATCTGGTCTTCGAATTTTGGAATGCTTTAGAAACCTAAATGATGCAGTATGTGATGAAATAGAGATTAAAAAACCTCAATAATTTTAAATTTTCAATAAATCTTGCCTACTTCTGGTCTTTCAGATTTAATAACAGTGGTGTTTCTTGGGAATGAATTTAATTGTATGATGAATGATGAGGAAAGATCAGAGTTCAGAATGTCAAGCTGCCTATTTTCCAGGTGAGTTCTACAAATGGAAAGGTAAGGCCAATATAAACGTATTTCAGAACTACTCAAAATAAATAGAGAACTTGTTTCTCCCATTTATAAAATTCTTTGGCTTCAGTTTATTTATTAGTCCACAATCATTAATCAATACAACTTTAAACATTAGTAAGTTGCCAGTGTTGCCATATACAATTGGAGAGGAGCATGAGCAAAATAAAAAATTCCCAATCCCCATCTGCAAGTGTGATAAATTATACCAAAACTATTAAAAATAGCTGGTTTGAAATTTGTAGCAAAATCTTAAATGCAATTAAGATTTTACTACAATTAAGAAGAAACTTCTCACCATCCCACAAATATCTTTTGAGCAGGTGAAATAAACTCAGTAGTTATCCAGTTAATGAAACTGTTGGGTGTACACGTCAATGCAACTATGTTTAGCATTGGCATGATTTTATTTAGATACAGCACAGTAACTGGCCTCTCCAGCCCAATGATTCTGTGCCACCCATTTACATCCATGTGACCAATTAACTTACTAACCCTTTGGAATTTGGGAGGGAACCAGAGCAGCTGAAGGAAACCCACAGTCATGGTGAGAACATAGAAACCCCTCACAGGGGCCGGTGGAATAGAACTCTAGTCACTGGTGCTCCAATCGTGTTATGCTAACAGCTATGCTACCGTGCCATCCAAGACATATGTTTGATACAAGCCAACATCTTCATTGAACTTAAATATCTTACACCATTGATACACACATCCTCAAATTTCACAATTTCAGCTGATAAAATGGTATTTTGTACTTTCATCCCAATTCAAAGGGCACGGATAACCTTTCCAGCTACAAACCACCAACTCTAATCCTTCCCTAATTTATCATCTTTAAACTTAATTTACATTAGAGTGATTTTAACTACAGATCAGATTTTCTGTCACTGCTTGATTTTTAAAAAAATCTAACTTGTCAAACTCAAATAGTGACTAATGACAATAAGTTGAAGGAAAAAATAATAAATAGCGTTCAAGAATTGTAAAACTCACCTGAATTATCCGTACTTAATTATGGAAAGGATAGCATTAGGCAAACAGTACAATTAGCTATTATAAAATGTAAAACGTTTAGCCATACTTCACCTTCTAGAAATGGAATTGAGAGAAAAGATATGCAGTTTCTTTGCAGGGAGATGAGGTACATATAATAGAACAATGAACTTTGTTCAGAGCTAATGCAATGTATATTTCAACACGCAATTAAATGTAATTTAGAACAAATGTCAGAAAATGCCTGCACCTGCAGTGGTGCTAGAAAGTTTATGAACCCTGTAGCATTTTCTTTTTCTGCATAAATGACCTAGAATGTGATCAGGTCTTCATGCAAGTCCTAAAACTAGATAAAGAGAACCCAATTAAATAAATAACACAGAAAATATTATACTTATTAATTTATTTATTGAGAAAAATGATCCAATATTACATGTTTTTATTGGAAAAAGTATGTGGACCTCTGGGGTACAAAAGCTATTTCCAATTAAGAAGATGAGATCGGATGTGTGGGTTGCAGAGGTACCCTGCCCTATAAAGACACACAAAGTCAGGTTACTGACAGGGCCCGCTCTTTTCAGGAAGGTTTGTTTACATGCACCATGCCTCAATTAAAACAACTTTCAGAGGACTTTAGAAGAATTGTAGAGATGCATGAAGCTGGAAAAGGCTACAAAAGCATTTTTAAAGACCTGAGTATTCACAGTAAGAGAAATTGTCTACAAATGGAGGAAACTCAGTACTGTTGCTACTTTCCCTAGGAGTGGGCATCTGCAAAGATCACATCAAGAACACAATGAGCAATGCTGAAGAAGGTGAAAAAGAACCCAAGGATAGCAGCAAAAGACCAGCAGAAATCTCTAGAACTTTCTAAAGTCTCTGTTCATGTGAGCACGAGAAGAAAAACACTGAACAAGAATGGTGTTCATTGAAGGACACCACAGAAAAAAAAAACACTGCTCTCCAAAAAAAACATTGCTGTATGTCTCAAATTTGCAAAGATAACCTGGCTGTTCCACAACACTTCCAGGACAATGTTCTGTGGGCAGATGAGGACAGAAGTTGAACTTTTTGACAGAAATACACACAGCTATGTTTGGAGGAAAAAAGGCACACACCAACACCAAAACCTCATCCCAACTGTGAAACATGGTGGAAGGAGAATCATGGTTTGGGGCTGCTTTGCTGCTTCAGGGCCCGGACAGCTTGCAATCGTTGTGGAAACAATGAATTCAAAATTGCATCAAGACATTTTACAGAAGAATGTCAGGGAAACAGTCCATCACCTGATGCTTAATAGAAGTTGGACAATGCAATAAGACAATGATCCAAAATACAACAGTATACCAGTAACAGAATGGTTTAAAAAGAAGAAAACTTGTGTTTTGGAATGGCCATGGCAAAGTCCTGACCTTAATCCTACAGAAATGTTTTGGAAGGACCTGAAGCAAGCAGTTCTTTCAAGGAAGACCACCAACATCCCAGAGTTGAAGCAGTTTTGTAAGGAGAAATGGAGAAATGGCTAAAATTCTTCCAAGTTGATGTGCAGGACTGATGAATAGTTACCAGAAATGTTTGATTGAAGTTATTGTTGTATGGGGAGGTGGGGAGCGGGGGTGGTGGAGAAATCATACCAGTTACTGAAGGCAAAGATTCACATACTTTTTTCCAACAAATACATGTAATATTGGATATTTTTTCTCAATAAATAAATGAAGTATAATGTTTTTAGTGTTATTTATTTAATTGGGTTCTCTTGATCTAGTTTTAGGACTTCCGTGAAAGTCTGATCACATTTTAGGTCATAATTATGCAGAAACAGAGAAAATTCTACAGGGTTCACAAAATTTGTAGCACCACTCCAGTTTCAAACAGGTTGCTCTTTTCCTTTAAAAACATGTAAACTAAACATTCAAGTTGTAGACTTTTACATACAGATTATCAACCCTAAAGCATCAACCATTCCACGTGTCATCAAAAATGCAAATGATCACCTGGGGTGAGAACATACCAAATAACAAAGGACCATGGAAAGGAAGTTTGACATAGATTGAATATAATTATCACCTGGAGACCTACTCACATGGATTCTGTTCGGACAAGCTGCCCATTTGGTCGGGTGGCATTTTCACTCATTGAACGTTCCCTCCTTACACGAGCATGGGAGCGACCCTGAGGATGAAAAAAAGATTAAGCATCTCTTTTTTTTTTAAAAGAAAAAAGTATTTGTCTATCTCCAATCTTGGTCTTTCACAGGAAGATTTCAAAACTCAAGTAATTTGCCTACTAAAAGCTGACAAATAAAGCAAGCATGATAATGAGTAAAATCAGTCATCCTTCCAGCTATAATCAGGTTTCTCTGTTTCCAGACTTCTCCAGAGAAATTTATTCTCCCAAAAATTCAATGATTATTTTAGGAATTCAATAAAACATTGGGACGGATGGTGTGAACCCCAAGGTCCTGAAGGAGTATGCTGAGCAGCTGTGTTCTCCAGTGCATTTTCAATCTCAGTCTCAGCCTGGAAAAGGTCCCAACTATGTGGAAAAAATCATGTGTGGTCCCATTAACCAAGAAGTGTCAACCGAAAGTCTTGTATGACTACTTTCTAGTGGTCTTGTCCTCACTCATCATGAAGACCCTAGCGAGGCTAGTCCTGGCAAACCTCCGACCCATGGTCAGATCAGCCCTGATCCCCTGCAGTTTTCCTACCAGGAGCACATTGGAGTTGATGATACTATCATCTATTGCTGAACAGAGCCTACTCCCATTTGGATAAGCAGGGCAGCACTGTGAGGATTGTGTTTTTTGGTTTCTCAAATGCCTCTAATACCATACAGCCCTCATCGCTGGGGGAAAAGCACCATTCAGTGCAGGTTGGCACTTCCATTGTATCCTGAATAATGGACTACCTGACTGACAGATGACAGTTTGTGCGTCTTCAGAGTGGTGTGTGTGTCAGACATGGGTATAAGCAGCACTGGGACCCCACAAGGACCTGCATTGACTCCCTTCCTGTTTACCTTGGACTTTAGATACACCACTGAGTCATGTCATCTGCAGAAATTCTCTGAAGACCTGGCAATAGTTGGGTGTATAATGGGAGGACGGGAGGATGAATACAGGGCCCTGGTGGTGGACTTTGTCAAATGATGCAAGCTGAATCATCTGCAGCTCAACATCAGTAAAACAACAGCGATAGTGATGGACTTTAGGAAGACTAAGCCTGCATTGCTCCCTGTTACTATTGATGATGAGGACCTACAGGTACCTGGGGGTGCACCTGGATGTCAGACTTGAGTGCAGCACCAACACAGGGGCTGTGTACAAGAAGAGCTAGAGTCGCCTCTACTTCCTGAGGAGACTGGGGTCCTTTGGAGTATGCAGGCCTCTCCTTCATATGTTCTACCAGTCTGTTGTCACCAGTACAATCTTCTATGCGGTGCTTCTGCGGCAACGGCATAAATACGGGTGATGCCCACAGGTTCAATAAACTAATGAGAAAGGCAGGCTCTGTTATAGGAATCAGACTAGACACACTGGAGGCTGTGGTAGAACAAAGGACCCTACGAAAAATCCTGGCAATTTTAGACAATGTTTCTCACCCTCTGCATGCCACCGTGGCTGAACACAGGAGTACTTCAGTAACAGACTAAGACAACTGCGGTGTTCCAAAGAGCACTATATGAGTTTATTCTTGCCCTTGGCCATTAGGCTCTATAATGAGTCAACCAATAGCCAGGGAAGTGATGACTTCCCTCTTGTTAGACTGTTTGAGGTAACTTTTTTTTATTCTTTCTTCACTTCCAAGATTTGTATATCTGTGCACTTGTAATGCTACTGTGACACTGTAATTTCCTTTGGGATCAATAAAGTATCTATCTGAATAAATACATCAAAGACCAACATATACTTATTTCAGGCCAGTATAGCCAATACTTCAATGTATAAATGGCATGTTTTAAGCAAATTAATTGTTAATACAGAGGATTTGACCATGTTATTATAGCAACAATCAGAGGAAGCACATAAAATAAATTTTAAAAAAGCAATAGCCAGTAAGATGGGCCAGTAGATTCAGGGAAAATGTAGAGATTGAAAAAATGGAGTACATCAAAGAACATAACATCTTGCATACCACCTGTGGAGAGCACCAGGGGCAGAAAAGTATTCTCAAGTCTCATGATCAACATGAGACTCTCAATTATTTTAAAATGTAGATGTCCAGAACAGATTCTACAATGACTTTCCTAGTTGAAGAGGGGTTCATCATTGACCAGAAATCTAACTGAATCAGACAGATTTATCAGCACCAAATAATAGTTCACTAAAAATATTTCGATTCCTGTTAAAACGTGCAAAAATTGTCAAATTGTAAATGCTAGTTCATTGTAGCAGATTTCTCTTAAACTCCCATCTAATACAAAAACAATACAAAGCAAATAATCACTAATCCCACATGGATATTCTGATAGCTTCGTTATCCGAAAGGAAATGAGCCCCAGTTGCTTCAGAAGAAGGTATGTCTAAACAAAAAAACTGTTGCGACAGCAATATTACACAACCTGTTATTCAGATCAATTAATTTAGCAACAATACAACAATTACAATGGGCAAGAGTTGTATCACTCACTTCCTCAGTCTGTGGAGTTGAGACAACAGGGCGCTCTAGGTCCAAGAAGTCTAAAGGTTTCTCATTTAGGGTGAGCACTCGTGGAGGTGTTTTCAATGCTAAAGGCTCTGTAGGAGCTGATGTCATTAGATCCAGATCCCTTGGTCTGGAACTGTTATGGTCACCTAATAGAATAAACAAGTTTGTCACTCTTTGAAAGTGTAAAATTAGAGTGGAAAGAACAGATGCAAAAACATACAACAATCTTCAATCAAATTACAGGAAAAAACACTACAAACAAAAAATTGTTAAGAATTATGCAGGAAATATGCAAGTATCACCAAGGTTAGGGAGGGAGAATGATAATGATAATGATGAGGAGTCATTTCGTTATATAGCAAGGTAAAGGTCCTTTGGCCTATCATTGCATCATTCCTTACTTAAATAGGAAGTATTTTCTGATCATCCATGGTCAAACGAGGTGGAGAATGCCAAGGATAACCTGGTAATATTTTATCTGTGCTGAAGTGGCCCTGCAACAAACATTCCAATCCTATCCATTCAAAAGGAAGGATTTACATGAATAAACAACAAACTACCATTCACAATAAAAGATTTAACATGTATATAACTTTAGTTAGGCTGCATTTGGTATATTGTGTGCAGTTCTGTTCTCCCATCACAGGAAGCATGAGGAGGCTTTGCGGGGGATGCAGAAGAGGTTCTCTAGGATGCTGTCTAGATTAGAGAATATTAGCTACAAGAAATGGTAAAACAAACTCGGATTATTTCCTCTGGAACATCAGAAGCTGAGAGAAACCTGGTAGAAGTTTATAAAATTATAAAATGAATAAATAGGGTATACAGGGTTTTTGTTCCTCAAGGGGAGAAATGTCAAATACTAGAGGGCAGGGCTTTAAGGTAAGAGGAGAAAGTTTAAAGGCGATGCGAGGGGCATTTTTTTTTTGACACAGAGTGGTAGGTACCTGGAATATACTGCCGGGGTGGATGGTTGAAGAGAACATGATAGAAGAGTTTATGAGCCACGCAGGCAGGCACATGAACGTGCAGGGAAAGGAAGAATGAAATTCACGTGCAGGCAGATGAAATTAATTTATCTAGGCATCATGATTGGCACAGATTGTCCCTGATCTGTACTGTTCTATTTGAAAATTAAGATGACCTACAAAGGATTTTAGTGATTGCAAATCACTTTTGAGAAAGAATGAACAGGTGACCTACTATAATAGCAAATTCTTCCATTTTACTGGGAATATAATGGTTTCATGTCAAGTCCTGGTCACAATTTACAACTACAGTGCAACATCTCCCCTGGATGACAGGGGAGAGCTTTAACATTCATTAGCAGTGTAACTAATATTTACCCAATTCATTTCTCGGGGAACATGGTAATATTCAAAAGCACAAAAATGAGTAGTGTTATATCAAGCCTGCAGTGATCTTGGAAATTAGCAGTTACATCGCAGTTGTGCAGGACCTGGCATTTGTGCTTGGAATTCAGGCGCCCGAAGAACTCAAGAGTAGCAATATCTATCGGTTTCTATATTAAATATTAAATGCAAGAATCTTCCTTTCTCTCCTTACTGAAAGTTAACTACTTTGTTCCTACTCTGGTCCACAATTGTTTGTCACCAATGCTCACTGCAATAAAAATTGTTTCCTGAGCAAGACAGTCTTGCTGTCTCAGGCCAAGAATCCCATCCCGGTTATTGAACAAACCCCTCTAGTGTAGAGAAGTGTGAGATACCGAAATGTCAAAAAAGGGACAGCAGTAAATATGTTTTGACTGTATTAAGACTGCCGGAATGCAGTTTGGGAGTGGTTCCCGAGGATGTGCAAGCAGCGTTATAATTAAAGGATTAATTTAAATTGAATGTCACGAGAAGTGATATAGAAACATAGAAAACCTACAGCACATTACAGGCCCTTCTGCCTTCAATGCTGTGCCGAACATTTACTTACTTCAGAAATTACCTGGAGTAACACATAGCCCTCTATTTTTCTAAGATCCATGCACCTATCCAAGAGTTTCTTAAAAGACCCTATTGTATCCGCCTCCACCACCATCGCCGGCAGCCCATTCCACGCACACACCACTCTCTGTGTAAAAAAAACATACCCCTGACATCTTCTCTGTACCTACTTCCAAGTACCTTAAAACTGTGCCCTCTCATGTTAGCCATTTCAGCCCTAGGAAAAAGCCTCTGATTATCCACACGATCAATGCCTCTCATCATCTTATACACCTCTATCAGGTCACTCCTCATCCTCCGTCGCTCCAAGGAGAAAAGACCAATTTTGCCAAACCTATTCTCATAAGGCATGCTGCCCAATCCAGGCAACATCCTTGTAAATCTCCTCTGCACCCTTTCTACAGTTTCCACATCCTTCCGGTAGTGAGGTGACCAGAACTGAGCACAGTACTCCAAGTGGGGTCTCACCAGGGTCCTATATAGCTGTAACATTACCTCTCGGCTCCTAAACTCAATCCCACTATTGCCTTCCTAACCACAAAGTCAACCTGCGCAGTAGCTTTGAGTGTCCTATGGACTTGGACCCCAAGATCCCTCTGATCCTCCACACTGCCAAGAGTCTTACCATTAATACTAAATTCTGCCATCATATTTGACTTACCAAAATGAACCACCTCACACTTATCTCGGTTGAACTCCATCTGCCACTTCTCAGCCCAGTTTTATATCCTATCAATGTCCCGTTGTAACCTCTGACAGCCCTCCAAACTATCCACAACACCCCCAACCTTTGTGTCATCAGCAAATTTACTAACCCATCCCTCTACTTCCTTATCCAGCTCATTTATAAAAATCACAAAGAGAAGGGGTTCCAGAACAGATCCCTGAGGCGCACCACTGGTCACTGACCTCCATGCAGAACATGACCCCTCTGCAACCACTCTTTGTCTTCTGTGAGCAAGCCAATTTTGGATCCACAAAGCAAGGTCCCCTTGGATCCCATGCCTCCTTACTTTCTCAATAAGCCTTGCACGGGGTACCTTATCAAATGCCTTGCTGAAATCTATATACGCTACATCTACTGCTCTACCTTCATCAATGTGTTTAGTCACATCCTCAAAAAATTCAATCAGGCTCGTAAGACATGACCAGCCATTGACAAAGCCACTCTGACTATTCCTAATCATAAATCCTGCCTCTCAGGATCAATTTACCAACCACTGAAGTAAGACTCACTGGTCTATAATTTCCTAGGCTATCTCCACTTCCTTTCTTGAATAAGGGAACAACATCTGCAACCCTCCAATCCTCCAGAAACTCTCCTGTCCCCATTGATGATGCAAAGATCATTGCTAGAGGCTCAGCAATCTTCTCCTTTGCCTCCCACAGTAGCTTGGGGTATATCTCATTCAGTCCTGGTGACTTATCCAACTTGAAGCTCCAGCACATCCTCTTTCTTAATGTCTATATGCTCAAGCTTTTCAGTCCGCTGTAAGTCACCCCCACAATTACCAAGGTCCTTTTCCGTAGTGAATACTGAAGCAAAGTATTCATTAAGTACCTCCGTTACCATACACACTTTTCCACTGTCACACTTGATTGGTTCTATTCTCTCATGTCTTATCCTCTTGTTCTTCACATACTTGTAGAATGCCTTGGGGGTTTTCCTTAATCCTGCTTGCCAAGGCCTTCTCGTGGCCCCTCATGGCTCTCCTAACTTCATTCTTAAACTCCTTCCTGCTAGCCTTATAATTTTCTAGATCTCTATCATTGCCTAGTTTTTTGAACCTTTCGTAAGCTTTTCTTTTCTTCTTGACTAGATTTTCAACAGCCTTTGTACTCCATGGTTCCTGTACCCTACCATCCTTTCCATCTCATTGGAACGTACCTATGCAGAATACCACGCAAATATCCCCTGAATATTTTCCTTGAGAACATCTGCTCCCAAGTTCCTGCCTGATAAGCTTCATATTTCCCCTTACTCCAATTAAATGTTTTCCAAACTTGTCTGCTCCTATCCCTCTCCGATGCAATGGTAAAGAAGATAGAATTGTGATCACTATCTTCAAAATTCTCTCCTATTGAGAGACCTGACACCTGACCAGGTTCATTTCCCAATACCAAATCAAGTACAGCCTCTCCTCTTGTAGGCTTACTTACATATTGTGTCAGGAAACCTTCCTGACACACCTAACAAACTCCACCCCATCTAAACCCCTTGGTCTAGGGAGATGCCAATCAATATCGGGGTAATTAATATCTCCCATCACGACAACCCTGTTATTATTCCACCGCCCTTCCTCCGCCTCTTCAGTTCGCTTCCCACCTCCACCAGCAATTCCAGCTTAAACTCTCCCCAACAGCTTTAGCAAACCTCTCTGCCAGGATATTGGTTCCCCTCTGCAACCCACCCTTACTGATATGACATTTAAAGACTCTTGGATTGAATGAGGAATACAATACCTGCTACAACAATCCTCTCTGGCACCTCCATTACAGTCGTGGTGGTTGGAAAGTCTCCTTTTGCCCACCTATCCTCGGCAGTTTCTGGTGCAACCTGAAGTCTCTCAGGCACTCTCATTCGCTGACTGATGCCCTCCGTGTATTCCATCTCATACTGGATGCGGTTAATTTCAGCCATATCACTGGTGGGAGAAGGAAATGCTGCTACGTTCATGATACTGGAAAGTAATAACTGCCAGGAGAATAAAGCACATTGACCAAAAAAAATTTTTAAATTAGTTACCATACAAAATCTCAACTGGAAGTCAAGCACAAACAATATGCATGAATATAATGAAACTTTAGAATCATTTCAATCATAAACAACTACAGAACCTCAGAGGTGTCAACATCAACTATTGGAATATTATTGGGAGTATTCTGTTGACACTTCCCCCTACCCTAATGCAAGGTTCAGGAATAGTCATTACCCCTCAACCATCAGGCTCTTGAACCAGTTGAGAAAACTTCAATCACCCCAACACTGAGCTGATTTCACAACCTATGGAATCACTTTTAAGGACTCTTCAACTCATGTTCTCGATAGTTACTACTTAGTATTTTCTTTCTTTTCTTTTTGTATTTGCAGTTTATTTTCCACTAATTAGATACCTCCATCCTATGCTGTAAAATTCTATGATTCTCTCTCTCTCCTCTTTTAATCAGAACAAATCATATTCATCTTCACCCAAATTAGATTTTCAAAACAAAGTTCCTGCAAAATAAAATGCATTTTGCTTCCCTCCTCACCAATAAGAAGTTGCATAGTCCTCTAAGTGGCTGCTGAAAAATTCTAGAATTAGCTTTACTTTATTTAGCGAGACATCAACTGTTTACTCTTTTCCATGGATGCTGCCTGACTCGCTGAGTTCCTCTGGCATTGTATGGATTCCTGGCATCTGCAAACTTCTTCGTGATTGTATTTTTACTTGCATTTTGTAGGAAGGAACATGTCCCTTGCTCAACTTTTTCAATCCATCCAAGGTAAAATAAAAAATACATTCTAAAAATAGTACTTACTTTGCAAATAAAAACAGAAAATACTGGAAATACTTATATCAGACTGCATTTATGGGAAGAGAAGCAGCACAATTTGCAGAGTATTTCCAGTATTTTCTCTTTTTTGTCTAGATTTCCAGCATCTGCAATTTTTAAATTACTTCTGCATGTGTGCTAATTAATCCTAACTTCAAAAGCAAGACTGCTGCCTTAGAGAAGAAATGCTGAAGTTGATTCAGATTCGTCTGACAAAAAGTAATATACTTTCCTACAATAAACCCTATTGCCAGGTTTTCATTCAATCACCAAGTCTATCTACACCCTGATAAAGAATCACCTTGTTCCTACTCTAACATGCCCTTTTACACTTTGTTCCCTCCTCCAGATCATTCATGTAAATAATGAGTAAACACTTGAGGGCCAAGAACTAAGCTTGGGGTACTACAGTCCTCACATCTCTCCAATCTGAAAACTACCTTTATCATTGCATCAACAAAAGGACATT
This sequence comes from Mobula hypostoma, assembly GCF_963921235.1. Taxonomy (NCBI): domain Eukaryota; kingdom Metazoa; phylum Chordata; class Chondrichthyes; order Myliobatiformes; family Myliobatidae; genus Mobula; species Mobula hypostoma. The sequence continues at coordinate 28,389,256 of NC_086100.1, forward strand.
TATTGCATCAGCAAACACCTTTTGGAAATCTTTGTGTTCACCTCTACCAGCTCTCCTTGTATCTTCAAAGAATTCAGTCAAATGTATCAAAGATTTAAGTTTCGTAAAATCACGTTGACCATGTTTAATTATAATAGAGCTTCCTAAATGAGTATTACTTCCTCTTTGATTACTCAAGCAAATTGCCAATAAAAGGTATTAAATTAGCTACATAAACACAAGAAATTGTGCAGAGGCTGTAAGTCCACAGTAACACATATAAATGCTGGAGGAACTCAGCAGGTCAGGCAGCATCCATGGAAATTAGCTGGCAGGTAGTTCCCTGCCTCTGTCTTCGTCCCTTGTCAAACAAGTCCTTCAGTGGCTACTTTTCAGTCTTCCATAACTTTCCAGAATTTAGCAAATTTTGGAAAAGATCATAAATGTGAAAAAATGTTGCACTAATCACTTAATATATTAAATTCAGCTAACACAGTTAAGTAGGTAGCATAGCAGTTAGCGTTATGTTGTTATAGCTCGGGATGTTCTGGAGCTCAGAGTACAATTTTGGCGCCGTCTGTAAGAAGCTTATACTGTATGTTCTCTCCGTGACCACATGGGTTTCCCCCAGCTGCTCGGGTTTCCTCCCAGTCCAAAGACATACCGGTCAATAGGTCAACTGGTCATTGTAAACTGTCCTGTGATTAGGCTAGGGTTAAGCAGGTGGGTTGCTGGGCGATGCAGCTCGTTGGGCCGGCCAGAAGAGACAGTACCTCTAAATAAATAAAAAGCAACTTCAATTCTTTAGTGCTGGAAAGTCAGGATGTAATTGAAAAGTTTTCTGGCAAACAAAGAATTGGCTGCCAGTTCTCAGTACATCACGGAAACCAGAACTGGCACAAGCACCAGAGACAACTATGCTTACAGTTTTTGAACTCACCCTTGTTCCCATTATGTGCTCCTCTCACTAGCTGAGCACAAACAGTGGCTGGAACCACAACACATTCTAGTTCCCTTTTTATTGGTGGTGACAGAACTTGACCTCAATACACCTGACTTTTCTATGATTAAACCTTTCAACTTCACGAGGATAAAGAAAATTGGCATGATCTGCTGACCCTCACTAAATTTTATGGACCATAGAAAGCATCCTATCTGGATAAACCATGGCTTGGTAGGGCAACTGCTCTGCTTATGAATTCAAGAAGTGGCAAAGGATTCTGAAGACAACTCAATACACCGGCAGATGGAGAGAGAGCAGCGCACCGTGCGTGCGCAGCCCTCTGGTGAAAAATGATATCATATCTGTTAAATAGGGGCCGTGGACAATTCTGAGTTGATGGAGAGGGACGTGAAAGCACAGAGGAACATCTGGAGAAATTTCTGAAACGCTTGTTCCCTGCTGTCGTTACTGCGTGGTCGGGAATCTTTCGGAGGGTAGGCCTCAAAATCCCTGGCTTTGCCTGCTGTTGGCGACCGAGATTGAGGTCGAATCGTTCAGACAGAGATGGCGCTCAGTACTCGGTGTTGGAGAGCTGATCAGAGCTTGAAGTTTTCGGATGACTCAAGAGTCGGACCGTGGTTGGCGTGGTAGGGAGAGTTCTTCCTTCTCCCGTCTGCGTGAGATGTGGAACATTTGAGAGACTTTGAACTTTTAATGTGCTCATGGACTTCTTCATCAAGTTATGGTATTGTTGCACTGTTGTAACTATATGTTATAATTATGTGGTTTTGTCAGTTTTTCAGCCTTGGTCTGTCCTGTGTTTTGTGATATCACACCGGAGGAAATACTGTATCATTTCATAATGCATGCATTACTAAATGACAATAAAAGAGGACTGTGTGTCTTCATAATCTAAAAAAACTAGCCTCCCCTCCAACAGACTTTGTTTACACTCCTCAGTAGGTCCTCCGTTGGTCGGGGTGAACCATCCGTCTATGTAATACGCTAATCAGGGCAGCTTGATATGGAGAGCAAGCTGTGCCCGTATAGCAGGCTCCCCCACTCCAGGCAGCTGATGAATCGAAAGGAACAGCAGAAACTGACACAGATTGGCACCAAAGGCATTGCAGCAGTTGCCAGTCAGCATTGAACTCAACATAGGATTGCCTTAAGGTCTCCAGTTCTGTTTTTTTCCCTGGGGTTTCCTCCCCAAGCCTCCCCCATGAGTGGATATAGCCTCAAGGAAGCAGAGGTTTGAGATCCGAATTTTCCTTCTCCTAGGTGAGCTGCCAACCATAAGGTGCCTTTGCCCCTACTCCTGTCAGGAGAAACGGTTCCACTGGGCTTAGTAACTAAGCAACACATGACCCAAGAGCTGGACTTGGTTGTCAGGGTCTATTTGAGACACATGCCATTTGAGGCATTTAATAGGTAGTGGGAGCTTGGCTCCACTACGTCCACTGGCTATAACAACCTTAACGAACTGGTAACGTAACCAATGTAATCAAAAACCCTCACTCACCTTAACATTCTTGTCTCCCCCACCCCTTCCCAAGCTGGCAGAAGGTACAAAAGCCTGAAATTTTGTTATCAAAATACATATACATCACCATATACAACCATAGGATTCATTTTCTTGTGGGTGTACTCAACAAATCTACATAATAGTAACTATAACAGGATCAATGAAAGAACACCCAAAGTGCAGAAGACAACAAATTGTGCAAATGCAAATATAAATAAATAGCATTAAATAACAAGAACATGGGAGAACATGAGAAGAGGCGGCCTTGAAAGTGAGTCCATTGGTTGCAGGAACATTTCAACTATGGGGTAGGTGAAGATGAGTGAAGTTATCCCCTTTTGTCCAAAAGCCTGAGTGTTGAGCCTTCAAGTAGTAACTGTTCTTGAACCTGGTGGTGTGAGTCCTGAGGCTCTTGTACCTTCTACGTGAAGCCAGGAGCAAGAAGAGAGCATGACCTGGGTGGTGGGGATCCCTGATGAAGGATGCTGGCCTCCTAAGTCAGGGCTTCATGTAGATATGTAGGTTGGGAGGGCTTTACTCGTGAAGTACTAGGCCAAATCCACTACTTGTTGTAGGATTTATGGCTCAGAGACATCCTCTATCCCACTGTTACAAGATGATTAAACGGCTCCCTTGTGCAATAAGATAGACTCTTGACCTCACAATCTCCATTGTTGTGACCTGGCATCCGATTGTCCACCACACTGCACTTCCTCGGCAATTATAACACTTCATTTGCATTCTGCTATTGTCAACGCCCAGCTGAAATGAACTGATCTGTACGAACAGTATTTATGTCTTTCACTGTAGCTCGCCACATGTGACAATCATCATCAGGTGCCGTGCCCAGTTTGAGCTTTGGCAGCCATGGCCCACACACTCCTGTTTCGGGTCAACTGGATCAATTCATTAGTATTCATTTCCAGTTCTCTGGCTGCTGTCTCCATCATCACTTGTCTTTGCCTTCCTCTTGCTTTCTTCCCTTCAATCTTTCCCATAAATACTGTGCATTCTAACGCCTCTTTCCTAATTACATGATCTCATACATTATTTCTCTTTTTGTGTTTGCTCTGTTCATGACATCCTTGTTAGATATTCGTTTATGTGATAATAATAAACAAATTTACCGTACTACCACTCTCCCCACCTTCGACATCAAAAGTGAAGACCCTGATGTCCCTTTTGCTTCTGCTAAAACAGCCACGACTGACTTTAATGAGAGCCGCTGGTGTCTGACGGCTGATTTTGTGGGAAGTGCAGGAAGGTTGTGGGCCCTCCGATCTGTCCTGGCCGTGGGCTCTGACCTTGATCCTCAGCCCAGGGATGTAGCACTTCCACTCCTGCCACACGGAGGTCAAGTCAGAGAAACCACTGACCCCTGAAGTTATTCTCATTGAGTTGTTTATCTGCCCCTTTCCCCAGTGAAGCTGCGTCCCGCCGGTTTTCCCCTACTCTCTCTGTTTACCTTTGCTGTCACTGGAGGCGGCGGCTCGGTTCCCGGCAGCAGGCCACGGCTGCTTAACGGCCAGCAGGATGATTTTATCTTGATCTTGGGTCCGGTCAGCCGCCTCCCCGGATCACCACGGCCTGCCGCAACTCTTCACACAACAGAAACCATTTCGAGATGGTTGACACCAAATACCGGGAAGTCGGAGCAACTGACGGAGCTTGTTCGGTCAAGTCCCCGTACCCGATCACTGCGCATGCTCAGCACAAGGCCCGCCATAGTGCGCGACTGCGCACGCGTGAAGGAGCCGTCGCCCTGTAGTTTTCAGTTGTCGTGGGTGTTGCTGGTGGTTGTAACCTTGTGTTGGCTCGTTGCTAGGGAAGTCTTCCCACTGTTCACACGATCAAGTTTAGATTAAATTGTATCTAATTGGGGTTAAAGTTTATTTTAATACTGTATTATCGTAGCGTGATTGGGTGACATTATGAAGGAAGTGATCATAGTCATAGTCATACTTTATTGATCCCGGGGGAAATTGGTTTTCGTTACAGTTGCACCATAAATAATAAATAGTAATAGAACCATAAATAGTTAAATAGTCATATGTAAATTGTGCCAGGAAATAAGTCCAGGACCAACCTATTGGCTCAGGGTGTCTGACCCTCCAAGGGAGGAGTTGTAAAGTTTGATGGCCACAGGCAGGAATGACTTCCTATGATGCTCTGTGCTGCATCTCGGTGGAATGAGTCTCTGGCTGAATGTACTCCTGTGCCCACCCAGTACATTATGTAGTGGATGGGAGACATTGACCAAGATGGCATGCAACTTAGACAGCATCCTCTTTTCAGACACCACTGTCAGAGAGTCCAGTTCCAGCCCCACAACATCACTGGCCTTACGAATGAGTTTGTTGATTCTGTTGGTGTCTGCTACCCTCAGCCTGCTGCCCCAGCACACAACAGCAAACATGATAACACTGGCCACCACAGACTCGTAGAACATCCTCAGCATCGTCCGGCAGATGTTAAAGGACCTCAGTCTCCTCAGGAGATAGAGACGGCTCTGACCCTTCTTGTAGACAGCCTCAGTGTTCTTTGACCAGTCCAGTTTATTGTCAATTCATATCCCCAGGTATTTGTAATCCTCCACCATGTCCACACTGACCCCCTGGATGGAAACGGGGGTCACCGGTACCTTAGCTCTCCTCAGGTCTACCACCAGCTCCTTAGTCTTTTTCACATTAAACTGCAGATAATTCTGCTCACACCATGTGACAAAGTTTCCTACCGTAGCCCTGTACTCAGCCTCATCTTCCTTGCTGATGCATCCAACTATGGCAGAGTCATCAGAAAACTTCTGAAGATGACAAGACTGTGCAGTAGTTGAAGTCCAAGGTGTAAATGGTGAAGAGAAAGGGAGACAAGACAGTCCCCTGTGGAGCCCCAGTGCTGCTGATCACTCTGTCGGACACACAGTGTTGCAAGCACACGTACTGTGGTCTGCCAGTCAGGTAATCAAGAATTCATGACACCAGGAAAGCATCCACCTGCATCGCTGTCAGCTTCTCCCCCAGCTGAGCAGGGCGGATGGTGTTGAATGCACTGGAGAAGTCAAAAAACATGACCCTCACAGTGCTCGCTGGCTTGTCCAGGTGGGCGTAGACACAGTTCAGCAGGTAGACGATGGCATCCTCAACTCCTAGTCAGGGCTGGTAGGCGAACTGGAGGGGATTTAAGTGTGGCCTGACCATAGGCCGGAGCAGCTCCGGAACAAGTCTCTCCAGGGTCTTCATGATGTGGGAGGTCTGTAGTCATCATCATCATCATCATCAGGTGCCATGCCCAGTTTGAGCTTTGACTGCCATGGCCCACACACTCCTGTTTCGGGTCAAGTGGATCAATTGATTGGTATTCATTTCCAGTTCTCTGGCTGCTGCCTCTATCATCATTTGTCCTTGTCTTCCTCTTGCTTTCTTCCCTTCAATCTTTCCCATAATTACTGTGCATTCTAACTCCTCTTTCCTAATCACATGTCCAGTGAAGTTACGTTGCCTTTTCATGGTCTCATACATTATTTCTCTTTTTGTGTTTGCTCTGTTCATGTTAGATATTTGTTTCGTCCATGATATTCTTTGCATCCTCCTCAAAAACCATAGCTCTGCTGCTTCAATTCGTTTCCTCATGTTACTAGATATTGTCCAACATTCTGAGCCATTTCACATAACTGGATAAACATAACATTTCAGTACTCCTGAGGCGGGTTGTCATGCCTAGTTTAGTGTTGGTCAGTATACTCTTCATTCTAGTAAAGGTGTCTTTTGCCATCCCTATTCTTCTTTTGATGTCCATGTCACACCTGCCACCTGATGTCACCCAGCTTCCTAAGTAGCAAAAGTTTTGTACTTACTTCCTTCTTTCACTTCCTTCAGAACAGAACAAGTACAGAAGGAAGTGATATAAATACTATTTTAAGCTAAAGCCTTATTCACTGTATTTTAGAATGCTGCACTGATCCAACCATCCTGCTTATAAAACCATAAACCTCCGAAATTTGAGGACTAATTCCATTCTGTACGATGGTTAATACTTTATACTTTATTGTCACCAAACAATTGATACTAGAACATACAATCATCACAGCGATATTTGAGTCTGTGCTTCCCACTCCCTGGATAACAAATATTAAATATTAAAAATAGTAAAAATTAGTAAATATTAAAAAATTAAATTATAATTCATAATTAGAAAATAGAAAAATGGAAAGTGAGGTAGTGCAAAAAAACCGAGAGGCAGGTCCAGATATTTGGAGGGTACGGCCCAGATCCGGGTCAGGATCCGTTCAGCAGTCTAATCACAGTTGGAAAGAAGCTGTTCCCAAATCTGGCCGTACGAGCCTTCAAGCTCCTGAGCCTTCTCCCAGAGGGAAGAGGGATGAAAAGTGTGTTGGCTGGCTGGGTCGTGTCCTTGATTATCTTGGCAGCACTGCTCCGACAGCATGCGGTGTGAAGTGAGTCCAAGGACGGAAGATTGGTTTGTGTGATGTGCTAGGCCGTGTTCACGATCTTCTGCAGCTTCTTTCAGTCTTGGACAGGACAACTTCCATACCAGGTTGTGATGCACCCTAGAAGAATGCTTTCTACGGTGCAGCTATAAAAATTAGTGAGGGTTTTAAGGACAGGCCAAATTTCTTAATATTTAGAGATTATCAGAAAACAATGGCAGAAAGAGGCACGTAATGGGAGGAAATGGGAAAGGGGTTGTGGGGAGGATGAGATGTATAGAATGAACAGTCATCTCGCCTGCATATCTTAGCCCTGCTTTGTTGCATGTGTTTATCCCAGGCAGTAATTGACCTTTCTGGCTTTTCTATATAGAACGGAAGCCCATGCTGAACAGCTTGTTGCACTTAGAAAGAGTGTGTGGTGGCAGCTGTGAAGTAAAACTAGAAAACTGTGGAAATGCTCTCTTGGGCAGAATTGATGAAAAGAGTGTGTGAGAAAGAGAGTTTTACTTTCCCCATCAAAGAAGAGCATGGACCCAATATGTTAACTGTTTTCTCTCCACAATTCTGACACCGGAAACCATGCCTCCATGATTCAAGGAATCTGGAACAGTAGAGCTCCAAAGTTTACATTTCATCACATTGATGTTAATCATCTGCAGGAACTGTTGAAGAAATCAAAGCCAGGCACCCCAAAGATGGTAGCTTTTGAAACAGTCCATTCAATGAATGATACGGAAGGCATTCAAATTTGAACAAATAACTTTGTAGAATAAATGTTGTTATTTATATTATATTTTTCACACTTCTTTCAGGACTGAAGCGATTTTTATTATAGTGTCCAGAGCAGCTCTTACGACACAAATATGGTCTGACGAATAATTCTAGCAATTGTGTGTTTGTCTTGGACTGCAACATCTGGGCAACCAAAGTTCAATGTGCAAGGTAAATTTTATTATCAAAGTACATATATGTCACTATATACAGCTGTGAAATTCATTTTATGGTGGGCATACTCAGTAAATCTATAGAATCATAACTATAACGGAATCAATGAAAGACTGCGGAACTAGGGCATTCAATCATAGAGCAGAAATTAACAAATGGTGCAAATGCAAAAAGAAGAAACAATAATATAAATAAATAGCAATAAATATTGAGAACATGAGGTGAAGAGTCCTTGAAAGTTGAGTCCGTAGGGTATGGGAACATTTCAAGGATGGGGCAAGTGAAGCTGAGTGAAGTTATCCCCTTTTGTTCAGGAGCCTGATGGTTGAGGAGTAGTAACTGTTCGTGAACTAGGTAGTGCGAGTCCTGAACTAGGTAGTAACTGTTCGTGAACTAGGTAGTGCGAGTCCTGAAGCTCCTGTACCTTCTTCCTGATGGCAGCAGTGAGAAGAGAGCATGTCCTTCGTGGTGGATGTCTCGGATGATCAATGCTGCTTTCCTGCAACAGTATTTCAGAGGGCTTTACCCATGATGGACTGGGCCATATCCAGTATTTTTTTTAAGATTTTCCATTCAAGGGCATTTGTGTTTCCATACCATTCTGTGATGCAGCTAGTCAACATACACTCCACTACACTTTTGCAGAAGTTTATCAAAGTTTTAGATGTCTTGCCAAATCTCCGTAAACTCTTAAGGAAGTAGAGGCAACGCTGTGCTTTCTTTGTGCAGGGCCCAGGACAAGTCCTCTGAAATAATAACACCAAGGAATTTTAAGTTGCTAACCCTCTCCACGTCTGATTGTCCAATGAGGACTGGCTCATGGACCTCTGGTTTCCTTCTTCTGAAGTCTATAATGAATTCCTTGGTCTTGCTGACATTGAGTGAGAGGTTGTTGTTATGACATCATGCAGCCAGATTTTCAATCTTCCTCCTATACGCTGATTCATCGCCTTCTTTGATTCAGCCCACAACAGTGTGTCATCAGCAAACTTGAGTACGACGTTGGAGCTGTGCTTAGACACAAGGTGTCTAAGTGTAAAGCAAGTAGAGCAGGGGACTAAGCCACAGCCTTGTGGTGCACCTGTGCTGATGGAGGTCCTGGAGGAAATGTTGACAATCCGAACAGACTGGGGTCTGCAAGTGAGGAAATCGAGGATTCAAATGCACATGGAATTATTGAGGCCAAGGTCTTGGAGCTTATTGGTTAGTTTTGAGGGGACGATGGTATTGAGTGCCGAGCTGATAAAGAGCATCCTGATTAATGCATCTTTGCTGTCCAGATGTTCCAGGGTTGAGTGAAGGACTAATGAGATGTCATCTGCTGTGGTCCTTTTGCTACAGTAGGCAAATTGGAGCGAATCTAAATCATTGCTCAAGTAGGAGTTGATATGTTTCATCACCAATCTCTCAAAGTGTTTCATCGCTGTGGGCGTAAGCGCTGGTGGGCGATAATCATTGAGCAGGTCACCATGATCTTCTTGGGCAACAGTTAATTGAAACCTGCTTGAAGCAGGTGGGTACCTTACATTCCCGAAGCAAGAGGTTAAAAATCTCAGTGAACGAGAAGTAGAAATGAGCTGAATTAGTTGAGACTCTGTGAGCATATTTTTAGTGATTTGTATAACTGTAACCTTCATTCTCTTACTCCTCCATTCCATTCTGCCTCCTCATTCACACTGTAAATCACCATTTCTCAATTGCTACTGAGGGTAATTTGTCAATTACATACTGTAATATCTCTAAATTATCCTGTCATTTTCATCCTCTGCACCACACCATCAATTTGGTTTTGCCAGCTACTTTAGAAGTTAGACTCATAAATCCAAGTTATTAATTTACTTTGTCATTAACAGTGGCTTTAACAACGATCTTGGTCAAATTTCCTTTTGTGTTTTTCTCCTAACCCAAATATGTATGTTAATCCATGCTTTGACAAACTCTTATAGATGCACAGTGCAGAGTATCCTGACTGATTGCATCATATCCTGACTGATTGCATCATATCCTGGTATAGAAATACCAGTGCCCATGAACAGAAGGCCTACAAAAAGTAGTGTATACAGCCCAGTTCACCACAGGAAAAGCCCTCCCCGTCACTGAGCATATCTACAAGGAGCGCTGCTACAAGAAAGCAGCATCTATCATCAAGGACCCCCAACATCCAGACCATGCTCTCTTCTCACTTTCACTGCTGCTGTTGGGAAGGAGGTACAGGAGCCTTAGGTCCCACATCTCCAGGTTCAGGAACAGTTATTACCCTTCAACTATCAGGCTTCTGAAGCAGTGTGGATAACTTCACTCTCCTCAGCACTGAACTGTTTTTACAACTTATGGACTCACTTTCAAGTACTCTACACTCTTGTTCTCAATTTTATTATTATGATTATTTGTTTCCTTTTGTATTTACACAGTGTGTCTTCTTTTGTACCTTGGTTATTTGTCTTTTCAAAGTTCAAAATAAAATGGTGACATATACATACTTTGAAAATAAATTAACTGAACTTTGCTATTGAACAAGTGGAAATCATTCCCATAGATGACTGCGGAGGCCAGTCATTGAGTATACTTTAAGCAGAGGTTTATATGTTCTTGATTAGTAAGGGTGTCAAAAGTTACAGAGAGAAGATAGGAGAATCAGTTTGAGAGAAAATAAATCAGCCATGATTGATTCCCGGAGCAAACTTGATGGCCTGAATGGCCTAATTCTGCTCCTATGTCTTATGGTATATCTGTTCCAAAATCAACTTGCTCTCCATGCTGTAGCTTGTTTCCTGACACTTCATACTTTACCTTTATTCAGCGTGCCTTATCAAAGGCCCTTTGAATATCTAAATATATTACACCTACTGTACTACTTATTCAAAAATTGAATGGATTCAATAATGTTGGTCAAGCATGACTCACTTCCCAAAATTTGTACATGCTATTCTTTATTATATGGTACATTTGCCTTATAGCTGTTTTCCCACATTGATGTAAGTCATGATGGAAATCTGAGTAAAATTTCCATTACCTTCTTTACCACACTGGATTTGTTTTATGTCCTTTTTATTTAAATGTAGGAAATTTGTCCACTGGTTCTGTTACACCTAATATGAATGAAATAAGGATATTTGCCCACGGTTCACACATAACTACACTCTAATAGACTGTTGAATTCAGTTCCAAATGAATATTTAATAATGCCCAAAGGAAACTGAACAAACCTCTAAACCCTATGTCTCTCCTGTTTAATCCATACTGGCTGCCTTCCATCGACTTTTATGGACAACTTGAGCAGCATTGATGATGCATTTCACAATCCCTTGACCTTGGGTGTTTTAAAACCTATATACCAACAGCACACTGCTATTAGTTCTCTGAACTAACCCTGAATTAGAACTCAAATCAACAAATACAAATTAACTGCGGGCACAGTTTGTGCTTAGCAAGTAGCTATTCAGTGACTACTGTCTGCACTGGGATTGTTTCAATGACTCCCAAGGCCTGGTGCGGTAGAGAATGAAAAATTTGTATAGTTATAAGACCTTGCACAACCTCAATATGCCACAAAATGATTCACATTCAATTCAATATTTTTGAAATACGTCATCATCATAATGAAGGAAAGACAGTAGGTAACTTGGACACAGTAAGATGCAGAAAAATGTTGATAATGATCAAACAATCAATTAGTAAGATATTTTTTGAAGGACAAAGATAGTCTGGACAATGAGAACAACTTCCCCCTCTTCTTTAAAAATGTGCCATGGGATCTTCATGTCTACCTTGGAGAGGGTGGTGAGACTTGCTCTAACTATTCAACACAGCACCCCTTCAGTACCATGCAAGAATGCCAGTCTAGGTCTTTGTGCTGGATTCTCTGAGAGGGTCTGTCCTAAAAGTCAACCGTCCCTTTATTCATGTTTCTAAGTTATTGTATGTTATTGCTCTCTGGAATGAAAATTGAAAATATAATGTTCCAATTTCAAAATGTGTAACCATTGTAATTTCACAATTCTGACACATAGGTAGCTTCACCTACCCCGCACTGCCCTCACCATCTTAATTTGGAGTGCTTTACTACTAATATGTATATAGTCTTCACACTAACTATGCTGATACTTCCACAATGGTGGCAGAGTCATCAGAGTCAGCCCACTGAGAAATCCACGACCATCTTTAGTGTTTGTATGTGTGTAATCCAACTCAGAGATTCAGCTGCTGCCCATGTTTTGCTCACTTTTGTTCATAAGCCTCTGCACATCCAGAAGTTAGTGAGCTGATCATTTCAAATTTCTGCAAACCAGTCTAAATATAAAATATCCTGAAAATATTGAACATTGTTATAAAGTTCGTTTGTTTGTAATGTTACACTCAACAATTACTACTTTATTTCATTTTAAAAGCTATTTCTATTAGCTTCTACCTAATCATATGCATATATTCCAAATAATAGTTATTATTTCTTAACATGTATAAAATATTAGTTAAATCATGATTGTTACTTTCTGGTGTGCTAACTGAGGGATTTCTTCAAAGTGCTCAGCCAGCTTAATGAGGTCGCTGTTCCAGATGCCAGGAATGCTTTTGATCTGATGCGTGGCAATAGTGACTGTGACAAGGGTGTGTTCACATTTTAGAACTCATTAAAATTGGGTGGACAGCTGTCTTTGCTACTGTTTGTAAATCCAAGTCATTAGGTTCTAGCAGTTGGTTCCTGGTGCTTGCATTTCCACAGAGGATTGCACAGTCGTCCAGAGAATATAACTTCACTTAAAAGCTCTCTGGATCTTTGCTGATCTTCCACCAAAGTTGTTGCTGACAATTGACAGAACCTTTGAGGAAATCAATGGTGCTGGTTTCATTTGCCTTGAACAGAACTACAAAAGACATTGGCTTTATTAACTCCATTTCATGTTAACCCAATATTTTCTGGTATAATAAAAACTTTCTCCCAGAAACATGAACTTCTAACAAAAATGGGAAATTTGCACCAGCACCTACATCAAGATAATACCTCAGTAAATTCAAGATTCTTGATCAATCAGTTCAATAATATTGACTTTGCTCAAGCTTGTTATGGTGTCAACTTGTCAACTTCTGTCCATTTTACTTCAGTAATGTTGTAATTGTTTGTAGAGTTGTTCGCAGAAACCTGCAAAAACTCATTTCAGGGAGGTAGCACACCCGTCCCCCACAACCCCATGTACCCCACCTCCCCGGTCGACCTCCAAGGACGCATGTATACGGGATATTTGATTATGAAAGAACACAACAATTTATTTGACACATATTGAAACTGTTTACACACATGTATATATATGTTCCTTGTTGAGTATTTTGTTGGCAATCTCAATGCTAATGCAAATAACTTTTCTATTTCTTTTGCAAACTTTCCTTGTAATGTGATGTGGCTCTGCTGAAAGGAACTGTAAAATACTTGAGCAGCCTTTCCTGTGATTAGCCTCCCTAATAAATTGTGGTCCCTAAAAGAAATAAAAGCACAAGGTGTATCCTTATTATATTGTCTTATGTAATACTTTGTTTAGCGATTTTGTCTAATCTGTAAACCAATCTGTACTCCGTAAACTGGGTATATGCAGAAAATGTGACATTAAAATATGTACTTATATATTATCATAGAGTCATTTTTAATTCTATTACAACTTTAAGCACGTCTACAGGGAGTTTGGCCTCATCACGTAGGACATCAATAGAGTCGCTCCTTAGCAGCTAGCCAGCTAGTTTAAATAACGTTAGCTATGCTAATGAACGAATGACACATGTTAAACTCACCTCAACATGTCTTTTACAGTCCTAACCCACCATGGGCAATAGAAAAGTCACTGTTACAAACAGTGCAGCGAGCAACACTGTCATTATTTTTGACCCCTATTAGGCAGGGGTACACTTTAGTGTAGTCTGCGGTGAAGTGCGTTTTATATTTTCTCTTTTTGAAACTCTCTGCCACAGCTGCCAAATGCTGATAAATAGTAATGATCCTGATTCTGTATTCTTGGCTAAACAGTTATTGCATTACTTGAGAAAAAATGATTAGCACTATTGGCTTTTAGTTGATGCCAGGTTAGTACTTTTGTACTGGTTTACACTATACATTTTTTGATCACCAGTTCCATTCCTTCTGAAACCCCACTGGTTTTCTTGGCTGCGTAAGTCTAGGGAAGACACAGTTTGGTCCCACCAAACCCGTGAGATTGAGACTGCTCTCCCATCCCAAACCCTGGTTTGTGTGGATGCCGTGTAATTTTCTACCCTGTTACGACTCAGTGCCAAGAAATAACAGACAGCACACGGCATACGACTAAAGGAATTATATTTATAAATTTTACTTAACTAAAGGGTTAGTAAAGAAAGAAAAAACAAAAAGAGCTCATTATAATTAAACGGTCGAATGTGCACAAGTTGAATCTCATCTTGAACTTCTCTGTCAGTCACGCACTGGGCCTTCGGTCTGCGTGAAAGCACACACCACCTTCCGAATGTTGCTCGCAATCCATCCTGAACAAACGGGTCTCCCACCGGTTCTCCCCAGCGTCTTCTCTCTTCATCTCCCGCCGAACAAAAGGCCCAAGACCAACCTTCATGTTCCTCAGCAAAAATAACCTCCCCCCCACCCCAGTTCCACCATCCTAATGGGATGGCACACATTTCTCATCATCCCTTATCTTCAACGATAACCCAAATAGGCTCTAAGCAGAACAGATTGCTCTTACAGAACTGCTGAATGAAATACACACAGCATAACAGTAAAGATGTGAACCAGGGCATTACACTTCCAACTTTTGATACTGAACTGAACTGCTCAAAACAGCATTGACTTTGACACCAAATAGAGCTCTGGACTTCATTTGCACTACTTACCAGTAACATAACCAACTGTGACCCTCCTTCACCTCATCTCCTGACGGAAGCACCCTCTATACTTTTATTACCACTACATACAACTATTTTCCATATTTCCTTTGGCCATGCTCAGCCCTTTCATTCTCCATAAACCTATATTTATATAACTTTGCTGACTTTATCTTAACTCATTCCAAGTTTCATTCACCCAGACCCATGTACCAGTGCTCCTAGTCTGACAACTTCTCAGAGGTATATTGGTGATATGCCTCTTGCATATCACCAATTTGAATTACTTCACTTCTAAAAGGCTTAACTTCAAATGCCAAGCTCCTCATCCCCATTGTTCCCTCCATACACATCTACACATAACTATCTCCTTTTGAGGTGCTTATTAAAGCCTAAACTCTTTGAGCAAGTTCCTATTGATTAATAAGAAATATATATTTATTGCTAATTCTCTTTTTGAGCATCTTGGGATATTTTACTCAATTAAAGGTGCTACAGTTATCCATTTTTAATTAAACATTATTCCCTGTTCTGCTCATAAAACATCAAAATTTTGCACGGTGGTAAATGTTCTGGAAAGATGTTGTACCATGAGGTATAAAATAATTAAAGATGAACTTGCTGAGCTCTACTAATGTAACTTTAATTCAAAAGCATCAGGGCAATGGAATAAATAAATATTAAAGTCTTTCTTTGGAGTTTCCATTAATTTTCTGCAGAGGTTAAGGTGAGAGATAGAGAGAACTTCCACTTAAATTACTAGCAGTTACCAAATGAACATTGGCTTTGTTTAATTATAATAAAGTTGCACTTACAGCACAAGGTTTTTTGACTAACATGAGCGACTATCACAGTGTCGCTCCAACTAGTATAAACACACATATGCACCCATTTATTGCACGATAAGCAGAAAAAAATCTAATATGGAGAATAATCATAAAATAATCAGCACTTTGAAACATTTAGATTAAAGCTCCTATATTTGGAGCAATTAGTCAAATTCACCATGAAAACTGCTGTTTGTTGTATCATGCCTCTGGTACACACTCAGTGGCCACTTTATTAGGTACACCTGTTCACCTGCTCGTTAATGCAAATATCTAATCTGTCAATCATGTGGTGCAACGCGATGCATAAAAACAGTCGAGAGATTCAGTTGTTGTTCGGGCCAAACATAAGAATGGGGAAGAGATGTGATCTAAGTGACTTTGACCATGGAATGATTGTTGGTGCCAGACAGGGTGGTTTAAGTATCTCAGAAACTACTGATCTGTGATTTTCACACACAACAATTTCCAGAGTTTACAGAGGATAGTGTAAAAAAAAAACAAAAGCAGATGACATCCAGTGAGAGGCAGTTCTGTGGCAGAAACTCCTTGCTAGTGAGAAAAGTCAGGGTAGAATGGCTAGACTGGTTCAAGCAAACAGGAAGGTGGCAGTAACTCAAATAACTACGTGTTACAACAGTGGTGTGCAGAAGAGCATCCCTGAATGCACAGCACATTCAACCTTGAAGCGGATGGGCTGCAGCAGGAGAAGACTGTGAACATACAATCAGTGGCCACTTTATTTGGTATAGGACGTAAAATGGCCAAATAATGTATGCCTTTTTGATTATTGACGTAATTTTCTTATCTGTTTCTGTGCAGTAGTGTTCTATGAGGTTGTTCCTAAGGTTATTATAGCCAGGGGTGGTAATGTGGATAAGCCTCCACTACCTATTAAATGCTCCCAATAGCATGCGCCTCAAATATCCTCTGACTACCGAGTCCAGTTCCGGGCCTTCACATGAGGCTTAGCTACTAAGCCTGGCTGAAACATTTCTACTGATGGGAGAAAGGGCAAAGACGGGTTACTGGTACCTTAAAACCACTCACTTCAGGCAGATGGGGCTTGTCATCTGTGGTTGGCAACTCATCTAGGAGAAGGAAAACTCTGATCTCAAACCTCTTTCAAATCCCTTACTCACTCTTCCTTCAGTTAGTCCTGACGAAGGGTCTCGGCCTGAAACGTCGACTGTACCTCTTCCTACAGATGCTGCCTGGCCTGCTGCGTTCACCAGCAACTTTGATGTGTGTTGCTTATCTCAAACCTCTGCTGCCTTGCGGCTACAGCTACTCATGGGGAAGGCTTCGGGAGTAAATCCTGAGGGAAAAATCCGGAGCTGGAGTCCCTAAGGCAGTCCTACTTTGAGCTCAATGTTGAATGGCAATTCCTGCGATGCCGCTGGTGTTAAACTGTATTGATTTCTGCCATTCCTTTGGGTTCATCAGATTCACAGAGAGGGTTGCCTGCTACATGGGCAACAGCTTGCTCTCCATATCCTACTGCTCTGGTTTGCGTACCGACAGCTAGAACGCAATATTCATGGCTGACCCTGACCAACGGAGGCCTCAGAGGGTTCTATGACTAACTCAGTAGGCCAGATAAAATCTGTGTTAACTTTTCAGGTAAAACATCCTTTGTCAGAATTGGGAAGGTGAGAAAATAAGTAATTTTAAGTTGCAGAGAGCGTGGGAGAAGTATGGATAGGATAAAGGGAGTATTTCTGATCAAGTGAGGCCGGGGTTGCCTCACGTGCAAACTAGATCACTTGGTGATTTGGTTCATGGGGTCATTTAGATAGAGAGAGAACATGACCAAGGGAACATAAAAGCTATGAAAAAATGGGGTCAGTCTGGCAGAAAGGACACCAACAAGGGAACACCACATTAGCGAAGTGAACAACTTAAAGGCATACCCAAAGGATATGCAGAAACAAAAAAATTCATCTCTTCAGTCAAAAATGTATTTTAAATCCCTTTTCTCTTAGAGATTTTTTTTGGCTATTATCCACACTGAATCCAAAAATATGGAGTGAATTGTGCTGAATTAAACTGGAGAATATTGGATAGCTTACTAGCATACAATGTACGACTTCAGACCGGGGAGTGACCATGTTAAAGTTAGGAGAGGGTGCAATTATAAAAACAATAATTTTAATATAGTGCTTATAAGTAAAGTGGAAAAGGAGGATGAAGACAAGTAACAATGTCTCTGAGGTCAGACAGAGTAAAATGATTTTAGAACCTCTCGCATTTAAAACAGATTCACCAGGATTTTACCAGAGCGAAAACAAGGATAATAGCAAATTGTACTGCTAATAAGGTGCCTTGGGTCTACCATACTAACGTTATTAACATATTTTAAGCATAGAAGTTAATACAAAGCCAGATATATGCTCACATGTTTGTACACTTATAAATGTCCATGTGACATGAAAACCTATACATTTTACAATATAATAATTCAAGTTTTAAATACAGGCTGACAGTAGAAATCATTCACTACCATCCAGACCCAAGATGACATGTGCATTTTACCAGCTGGTGTGTTTTAAGTTCGCTTTTCAGAAAACTGAACTGTGAATGCAATATAGTGTACAAAAACTGCAGATTGGTTTTTATTAAAATTATCTTCCGTATGTGCTTTTGTATTTAATATCTTTTAAATATAAACTTTACAATTCAACAAAAAGTGCTTGGAAACCATGGTTTTCTGATCATAAAACTTATGGAAGCCCATCTGAAACTGATTAAGATTGGAAAATGTTAGTGCAAATATTTCTATATCATCCAATATTTCTTGTATTAGGGAAAACTTCTTCATCAAACTTGAAGTGCGTTAAATTAGCAAGGACTGGATGGGCTGAATGACCTCTGCTTAGTGATTCTGTGTCCTTCAATCATCTAAAATTAGATGACTAGCAGTATGATGAAGAACAGCTTTACATTTTAAAATCAACTTATTTTGTCATTGACGACATAAGCATCACAGGCATGACATCACCCTTTCTTTTGCCATGTAAAAACGTGGCTGTAACTCATTCAGTATAAGTCAATGGAAACATTTCAGCCAGTTCACCACCTAAGGTTAAAACTACCCCTAAAATTATCAGTTTCCTAGGCAACATACTGTTTTCCTGCATGTATCGTCAATGTGAAATCACTATGCATAAAAGATCCTAGATGATGCTTCGGCAAAATGTCCATACGACAGTTATATCTCTTCCATAAATTCAACAGTCTTGTTCTGTTCTGTAAAGTTTGAGTCTGACGTCTATGTTAGGTACACAGTTTTAAATATATGCTTACAAAATCAAAGATTTGTTGTATTCACCAGCTCACCAAAAAAGACTAGCACGTGAAACTCTTAACAAAGTACTATACCAGAGTTTTCTTATGACATAGTGATCTATGGTGTCTGCATCAGCACCATGATAAGGTTAAAATATTTACTAATACAATATAAAATTGGCAGATGTTTGGCAGAGTTTAGTAACAGCTTCATTTTTTTCAATGGTTACTAATTACTTTGCTGATGTGAATGTTTTTGTAAATATTAGCAAAATTACCAATGTGGCAGGCTATTGGGTATATTTGTTATAGTTCAGTCAGCACCATGGAGTAATCTTTTTAACTTCTCTTCATTGTTGTTTTAACACAATTGAAAACTTATGAGGAAGAGCACCATTGTTTCTTTTGTGTCCACATTTACTTTGTACAGACTCGACACCGGCTTATTATTGATAGCAAGTCTCCTGCTTTTAGTGTTTGTGGCGTTGGTTTCCTGCAACAAAAACATGAAGAATGTTTTAAGATCACATAGTTGATGTTATAATTGCTATTGAAGTCATAAAGAGATAAAGCATGGAAACACACACAAAATGCTGGAGGAACTCAGCAGGCCGGGCAGCATCTGTAGAGAAGAGTTCAGTTGACGGTTCGGGCTGAAACTCTTCAGCAGGACTGGAGGAGAAAAGATGAGGAGTAGATTTAAAAGGTGGGGGAAAGGGAGGGAGGAACAACAGGTGATCAGTGAAACCAGAAGGGGGAGGGATGAAGTAAAGAGCTGGGAAGCTGATTGGTGAAAGAGATGTAGGGCTGGAGAAGGAGGAACCTCATAAGAGAGGACAGAAGGCCACGGAAGAAAGAAAAGGGGGAAGGAGCACCCGAGGGAGATGAAGAGATAAGGTGAGAGAGGGAAAAGGGGATTCGGGAATGATGAAGGAGTGGAGAGGGGGAAGGAGGGCCATTACTGGAAGTTCGAGAAATCGATGTTCATGCCATCAGATTAGAAGCTACCCAGATGGTATATAAGGTGTTCCTGCAACCTGAGCACGGCCTTATCGTGACAGTGGAGGAGGTCATGGATTGACGTATCGGAATGGGAATGGGAGGTTCTGGCAGATGGAGTGTGGGTGCTTGTTGAAGCGGTCTCCCAATCTAAGTTGGGTCTCACCGATATACAGGAGGCTACACCAGGAGCACTGGACACAGTACATGACCCCAACAGACCCACAGGTGAAGTGTCGCCTCAATTGGAAGGACTGTTTGGGGCCCTGAATGGTAATGAGGGAGAAGGTGTAGGGGCAGGTGTAGCACTTGTTCCGCTTGCAAGGATAAGTGACAGGAGCGAGATCAGTGGGGAAGGATGAATGGACGAAGGAGTCATGTAGGGAGCAATCCCTGCAGAAAGCAGAAAGTGGGGGGGGGATTGGGAAAGATGTGCTTGGTGGTGGGATCCCATTGGAGATGGCCATTCCCATTCCAATATGTCAATCCATGGTCTCCTCTACTGTTGCGATGAGGCCACACTCAGGTTGGAGGAACAACACCTTATATTCCATCTGGGTAGCCTCCAACCTGATGGCATGAACCAATTTCTTGAACTCCTGGTAATGCCCATGCCGCAATCCCCCCCTTCACTATTTCCCATCCCCTTTTCCTTCTCTCACCTTATCTCCTTGTCTGCACATTGCCTCCCTCTGGTGCTCTTCCCCCTTTTCTTTCTTCCATGACCTTCTGTCCTCTCCTATTAGATTTCCCCTTCTCCAGCCTTGTATCTCTTTCACCAATCAACTTCCCAGCAATTTACTTCACCCCTCCCCCCCATATCACCTATCACCTGTTGTTTCTCCCTCCCCTTCCCCCCACCTTTTAACTTTACTTCTCAACTTTGTTTCTCCAGTCCTGCTGAAGGGTATCGGACCCGGAACGACGACTGAACTCGTTTCCATAGATGCAGCCTGGCTTGCTGAGTTCCTCCAGCATTTGTGTATGTTGCTTGGATTTCCAGCATCTGCAGATTTTCTCTTGTTTGTGAAAGCAAGGAAAAAGGCCCTTTAGCACATTGAGCTTGCAAGTGCCCATTTTTTACGCTAATTCGATCTTAACCCATTTCATTCTCAATTCTTTTGTTCTCTGTTACTAAATAGACTACTATAACTTAAACATAAAATTACTGAGTGGATGCAGGTACCAAATTAACTTGGTAATCCAAGTTGTTGGTGTACTATGAATACACTTAGAAGTTCAGAATGGTGTGCCCACTTCTTTTAGGGACCATAGAATGTGCGTTTGATGTCAGTGGTGGGTAAATTGATGGAAGGTATTCTTAGAGATGGTATATATAATTATCTGGATAGACAGGGTCTGATTAGGAACAGTCAACAAGGATTTGTACGTGGAAGGTCATGTTTGACAAATCTTATTCAATTTTTTGAAGAGGTTACAAGGAAAGTTGACGAGGGTAAAGCGGTGGATGTTGTCTATATGGACTTCAGTAAGGTCTTTGACAAAGTTCCACACGGAAGGTTAGTTAGGAAGGTTCAATCGTTAGGTATTAATATTGAAGTAGTAAAATGGATTCAGTAGTGGCTGGATGGGAGACGCCAGAGAGTAGTGGTGGATAACTGTTTGTCAGATTGGAGGCCGGTGACTAGTAGTGTGCCTCAGGGATCTGTACTGGGTCCAATGTTGTTTGTCATATACATTAATGATCTGGATGATGGGATGGTAAATTGAATTAGTAAGTATGCAGATGATACTAAGATAGGTGGAGTTGTGGATAGTGAAGTAGGTTTTCAAAGCTTGCAGAAAGATTTAGGCCAGTTACAAGAGTGGGCTGAAAGATGGCAGATGGAGTTTAATGCTGATAAATGTGAGGTGCTACATTTTGGTAGGACTAATCAAAATAGGACATGCATGGTAAATGCTAGGACATTGAAGAATGCAGTAGAACAGAGGGATCTAGGAATAATGGTGCATAGTTCCCTGAAGGTGGAATCACATGTGGATAGGGTGGTGAAGAAAGCTTTTGATATGCTGGCCTTTATAAATCAGAGCATTGAGTATAGGAGTTGGGATGTAATGTTGAAATTGTACAAGGCATTGGTGAGGCCAAATTTGGAGTATTGTGTACAGGTTTGGTCACCAAGTTATAGGAAAGATGTCAACAAAATAGAGAGAGTACAGAGAAGGTTTACTAGAATGTTACCTGGGTTTCATCACCTAAGTCACAGAGAAAGGTTGAACAAGTTGGGTCTTTATTCTTTGGAACGTAGAAGGTTGAGGGGGGACTTGATAGAGGTATTTAAAATTATGAGGGGGATAGATAGAGTTGACATGGATAGGCTTTTTCCATTGAGAGTAGGGGAGATTCAAACAAGAGGACATGAGTTGAGATTTAAAGGGCAAAAGTTTAGGGGTAACATGAGGGGGAACTTCTTTACTCAGAGAGTGGTAGCTGTGTGGAACGAGCTTCCAGCAGAAGTGGTTGAGGCAGGTTTGATGTTGTCGTTTAAAGTTAAATTGGATAGATATATGGACAGGAAAGGAATGGAGGGTTATGGGCTGAGTGCAGGTCAATAGGACTAGGTGAGAGTAAGAGTTCGGCATGGACTAGAAGGGCGAGATGGCCTGTTTCCGTGCTGTAATTGTTACATGGTTATATGGTTATATAGAATCACAGACTCTAATACACCATGGAAACAGGTCCTTTGGCTTAACTCATCCATGCTTACTACGTTGCCGACCAAGACAGTCCAATTTACCTGCACGTAGCCCATGTGCCTCTAAATCTCTCTTATCCACATACTTTTCCAAATGTACTTTGACCAATTGAACGGGGTACTGCACCACAAACACAAGAAAATCTTCAGATGATGGAAATCCAAGCAATGCACACAAAATGCTGGAGGAACTCAGCAGGCTGGGCTATGGAAAAGAGTGAACAGTCGACGTTTCGGGTCGAGACCCTTCATCAGAACCAGAAAAAAAGATGTACTGCACCAGTGAAGTTGATGCAAATACAGTGGAAGCCTGTTGGTGAAGTACAGAACAGGCATCAGTCAACACATAACACCGAATGGACTTCAGAAATGAAGCAACCTTTAACCGTGCACTACTGAGCACACAGTGGCCGGAAGGTTATTTAAACAGCTATTATCTCCACCCACTTTTTGAAGTTAAGTTCCCAGTTCACCACCAATCAAAGCCAGACGGTCCTGACTTTGTTTTCAGACATTAATAGCCATCCCATCTCGGAGCCCAGCATTCCTGAGAGAATGAGTGGAGCAGGGATGGCTGCTGAAAGAGAGGAAAACAGAAAATGGCCTCAGCGGGAGGCCGTACCTGCCCAAGTTGTTCAGGGAGTTACGGCCCCTGTCCGAACATTAAGGGGGAGCATTGCACCAATGCCTGAATATTGATAGGGATCTCCTCACTGAAATCTTTCACTGTCTGCAGCTTGTGTAAGGGATGCTGTGAATGAGAGTATAGCAGTGAACTTCTCTGTGCCTGTCTCTCTCTAGGTTGGAATTATATGCAATATCTTGCCTTATACTAACACCTGCCTTAATTAGTATCATCTTGTGGATCTGACAAACACCATCAAGAGGCCAGTCATAGTACACATCAACCCCAGCATCTCAGGCAGCCTTGGACCCATTGTAGTTCACCTATCACTGGAACAGGTCCATAGCTGAAGCCATCTCCATGGCCCTACATTCATCGCTACGTCAGACTAGTCATTGACTCCAATCAGGCTCAAGAACAGCTTCTACTCTGCTATTGGAAGACTATTGACCCTTGAACAATAAGATGGACTCATGACCTCACAATTCACCCCATCATGAACCTAACTGACTGTCAAAACTGCACTTTTTCCAAACAGTAACACTTATTCTGTATTCTGTTATTGCTTTTCCTCAGTACTGCCACAATATACTGATGTGATGAAATAATCTCTCAGAATGCACATGCAAAACAAAGATTTTCATGGTACCTTGGTACATGATGATAATAAACCAGTTTACCAATTTTACCAATTTATCCTGCAGCTTGCTGCCTACTGATATACAAGGTCATTCATTGACATTCGTTATCTGAAGGGAGTTTGGAAACATGGATCAGCGCTCCGCATGTGCTTCCGGAGAGGTCACCTAGGGCCTTGTCAGCACCCAGGAAACTACCCGAAAATGCCAGCTTCTTGAGGAAATATGCAATCCAACAAGCAAATTACTGACTGAAATTTTTGTTGAACTTACTCTGCTAGAGCAGCTGGGGAGGAGTTTGGGGGCAGGGTGCGGAGGAATCGTTGACATTTTTGGGTGGAAACTTTGCATCAGTGCCTGAAGTCTCTAGAGTCTCCAAAATCTTAATCATATCGCATCCACTTAAAAAAGTAAGAAACTATCTATTCTTCATTATACAGTTTATCAATGGCGGCCAAATCAATCTCACACACAGACTGAAATTAATATCTTGTTTTCAGAGATTTTTGGTTTTGAATTTAACTTTACAATTTCAGGAAGGACTAGAGAATAAGTTCTAATCAAAGCATGCAATCAGTCCGAACCTTTCTGAAGTGTAGTGTTTATACCTGAACATCTCTGAGGGATCCAGCGTTGCTAGCCAAAAGCTGTAGGTATTTGCATAGTAGTTGCATGTCCCCCTCCCGTGGCATTCAATGAATGGCACAACGCGAAATTCTTCCAAACACGAACCAGGTGAAGCCAAAGCTTGACCTGATCCCTGGGCACCCGAGCCTCTGTGCTATAAGAGGAGTGGAGGGAAACATGTTTCTGTGAATACGCACACAACGTAAGGATCAGAGAAATTATTTCAGAATAGAGTTGCAGCCAGTCAGTCAACTGGAACACAGAAAAGGGAGACTTTGTTTATTTGATGCCTTATTTTTCTTATTGATCACCTACAGGATGGAGAGAAACTAATCTTCCATGTCATCCTGCAGTCTATGAACCACAGAAAAAGTAGAGTCCAGTGAGACAACCAAGAAAGACTTGAAGCATTCCAGCTTCCTGAGAAAAGAAACACCAGGGCAAAATTGTCAAGCCTAGGATTGACAATTGTTGTGTAGGGGTTAGGGTAATAGTGCATGCCTGTTATGTTTTGTAACTTCAAAATATTAAACCAATTTAAAGGAAATCAAGAGAGCCAAGAGACACACATTTCACATGGTAGGGTCATGACATATGCATTTCACATATTTTTACATATAAACATGATGAATTATATAAACAACAATGAATGCTTACTCAAACAATTATTTTACAATATTACTCAAATACTACAGAAATATTAAATATATAAGTGTTAAGTGCAGATTTATAAGGCAAAGTCCACTAGCAGGTGGGAAGATTTCTAAAAAAAGGAGCTGAGACTGCACGGGGAGAGAAAAGATGAGAAACTTGGGTCAGTAGGAGGATTATTGCAGAGTTTAAAACTAAAAACAGTTTTACTTCATTCCTCTACCACATATTGGGCTTACCAAAATACAAATTAAGTGACATTTATATCCATGTCCTGATTGTAAATTGCAAGCCAGAGTTTAAGACAACTTTCAGTTCAGTTTCTTGCCAAACTTGGATTGGCATTCCTTTATGTACATACCATTACAAATGAGTAGCCAGTCCACAAGGATTTCCAGCCATTTGGGCAGGGTGGGGTCTGAATTGATTGACTGTGCACAGCTATGACCATTGCCAGACTTTCACAAACAACACACCTGGGAATGACACACATCACTAGTTAGCATGAGCCTCAGACATGGTCAGCTTTCCTGAAAATGGGGTTACATAACTCAAATTGTCAGGTTCTTCACATCATTGGAAATTCCATCTGGTGTGTGAGAAATGGCTGATTTCCATGAGACCATAAGATATAGGAGCAGAATTAGGCCATTTGGCCCAACAGGTCTGCTCCGCCATTTTATCATGGCTGATCCAATTTTCCTCTCGGCTCCATTCTCCCCGTAACCCTTCATGCCCTGACCAATTAAGAAGCTATCAACCTCTGTCTTAAATATATATAAAGACTTGGCCTCCACAGCTGCCTGTGGCAAAGAATTCCACAGATTCGCCACTCCCTAGCTAAAGAAATTCCTCTTCATCTCCATTCTAAAAGGACGTCCCTCTATTCTGAGGCTGTGTCCTCTGGTCTTAGACTCCCGCACCATAGGAAACAGATGAACTGGCTTATAGTTTTCTTTCTTCTGCCTCTCTCTCCCTTCTTGAAGAGTAGAATGATATTTGCAATTTTCCAGTCTTCTGGAACCATCTAGTGATTGTTGAAAGATCATTACTAATGCCTCCACAATCTCTTCAGCCACCTCTTTCAGAACTGTGAAGTGTATACCATCTGGTCTAGGTGACCTATCTACCTTCAGACCTTTCAGTTTCCCAAGAAGTTTCTCTCTAGTTAAGGTAACTTCACACACTTCATGCCATTTGACACCTGGGACTTCCAGCATACTGCTAGTGTCTTCCACAGTGAAGACTGATTTCATATCAATCTATGTGGGAAAAAAAAGAAAACTTCATTATGTTAAAACAGCCAACAATTTATTTTTATTATAAAGCATGACCTCCCATAGATTCTAACAGCATCCTTTGACCCACCATGTCCACTCTGGCACACTTGCCCATCTACACACTATCCCATTTGCCCTCATTAGGCTGTATACTTTTATGCCTTGACTAATTAAGTGTCTGTCTAAATTCCTCTTAAATGTGATAATTGTTTCTGATTCCATCCACTCTTGTAGCAGCACATTCCAGATATCTTTTTTTTAAAGCAAAGGCCATTATTGAGGATAGTATACTCGTCTCAACCAATGTTGAGCCTAACCCTTTCCTCATCCCACATTTTAGCACAGAAATTTCTAGTATTGGCCATGGTTTTCAATCAGGAATGGGAGTATTGCCTAATTTTCCCTCCCTCAGTCAGGTACACAAAGCCCATTTGTAGAACCAGCCCCACCATATTACCCTGATTGACTTGGTCTCTATACCTGCAGGGATTGAATTTGGAACTTCTCTGATCAAACAATTCACAGGTTAACTTGCTAGCCCTGGGCTAAGTTTCAATTTTTTTTAAATTCTAGGTGGTATCCATAAACTTCTTCAAAATACAGAGATTTGGTTTTGGAAGACAGTACCTGCTAATATACTGCTGCAGCTCTTGCCCTCTAATTGGAGCTTTGTCCGCACGCATTTGTTTTGAAGTTGACAGCCAATAGGAGTAGTCATTTCTTGATGCATAGTTACAGATGTCATTTATATTACAGAACAAAAATGGCATCACACTAAACTTTGGCAAGCAGCTACCAGCTGTTCCTGAAAGCCACAGATACAAAGAAGTATTAAAAAGGATTTGTACAATATGTGCACTGTTTACTAAAATCTTCAAATATTCATCTTAAATGCCAAGGAGAAATGTCTTTTTTTTTAAGATTGAATAGGATCATGGAAATGAATGATATGTAAGAGCTGGGGTTAAATGTCACATGGAATTCTAAAATCTTTGCTCTGTCTCAAACCTTCGGTTATCATTATGCAGAGTCAGAAAACATGAGCATTATTCACACCAGCAAACATATCAGGAAGTTCACTGAAACACCAATGTAGACATTAGGGTATAGACTGTAAAACATAGGAGCAGAATTAGGCCATTCGCCCACAGAGTCTGCTCTGCACTGTTTTGGCTCAGTTGTTTGCACTTTCAAAAGGCTGCAGATTCAAATTCCATTCAAGAGGACAAAACACAAGGACTACAGTGTTGTGTGAGATCAGGTTTGTGGGTCAGTGTGGGGGTATAGAAGGCACTCACTACTGGTCAGTAGATTAACTATTTATTTACAGGACAAGACAGACATTAAACATTCAGTAAATCCTCCAAGAGACACAGAGCCAAACTCAGTGCCAGAGACCTGAATGCTGTGGCTTTCCTCTGCTAGGTCATTCCCCCCAACAGTATCCAATGTGGTATACCTTTTATTCAGTCGAATCCTTACAGGGGTGCTCTGCCTATCCCCTTTCCCCCTCCTGACAGTCACCTATGTCCTGCACCTTGGGTGTAACTACCTCCCTGTATGTGCTATTAATCAACCCCTCAGCTTCCCAAATGATCTGGAGTTCATTCAATTTCAGCTCCAACTCCTTAACGTGGTCTGGTAGAAGATGCAGCTGGATGCACATCTTGCAGCTGTAGTTGTCAGTGAAACTGGAAGTCTCCCTTCATTCCCACACTCCGAAAGAGGAGCATTCCACTATCCTGCCTGGCATCCCCACTGCACTAAGTGTGCAATAAAAAAGGAAGAATCAATAACCAAAATAAATTTACCTACAGCCTACGTCTCTCCCCGCTGAGCCAAAGCCTCACTCTAACACTGGCTTACTCACACACTGGTCGCTGCCACAACCTTATGCCACAGATTGTGCTCCACGATCTCCCCCTGCTCTGGTGGCCCGTGTGGGTGCAGCACCCAAAACTTCCCCGATTTCTGCTCGTTGGTGGGACTCCCAAATCCCGCACCGTTGCCGGACCACCCCAGGACTTGGCACACCTCACAGAGGGGGTCCTCTCTCTTATTTTTCCTTCTAAAGGTATTCATCTTCTGTTCAATCACTGATTCCTGCTCACAACACCAATTGTGTGAAATCGGATTCACTGGTCCGATGAGTGGGGACAGAAGGCACTAACTACTAGTAAGTAAGTTAACTATTTATTTACAGGACAAGATAGACACTAAACATTCAGTAAACCCTTCAGGTTACACTCGGTTACAAATACATATCTAAATTGAGCACCCAAAGTGGCAGGATAAAACAGACACAGTGGCAAATACTTATTTAAAGTGTGCACCCAGGCCCCCTTTACTGCAGCACACCCCCACTGTTTACTGCAACCCTCAGCCCGTGGTGACCCGGACAGCAAAAAGGTTACCATGTGCTTGATTTAAACTCTACCGTGGCCATGGTGTCATCAGATAAACGGCAGGTAGTGAGAGGGGTGGCAATGCTCCTTAGTCAGGCCGTTCCCTGCTTCCCACGGGGGGGGTGGGGGGGGTGACTTTCAATGAGCAGGTAAGTTTGACACTGACTGCAGCACAGAGGTGCCAGGAATTGATAAATAGAGTCAGCACGGACTCAAACAGCTTACCTCCACATTATCATAAATGTAAAACAAATGAATTTACTCTCATTGTCTTATATACGTTAATCTCAAATACCTTGAGCAATACTGTCAAGAATCATGTTTTGATTAATTAAAAAATATTCAGAGGTATCTTTGAGCATACCTAGATCTTGTCCGTATGCACGTCTATTGCCCTGCACAAAGAGGAGAGAGTAGCCAACACTCAGCTCATTTGTGTTATTTGGACACAGCGGTATCTCCCTGGATTGACTGTGTCTTGTAAAAGTGAACCTGTGGATAACCGGTTTCCACTGGCCAGGTTGCCCCTTAGCTCCTTGCTTTCCTTTTTGACCTGGAAACCCCTTCAGTCCTAATGTTAAACAAAAGTATATTTGTTCCAATTAATGTTGTCTTATTTGAAACAATGTCAGAGTTTTGACTGAGACATATTGATTGACTTATGCTTGTTACAAACATATTATTGCATAAGCTTTAATGTCACATTAAATGTTTAAAAGATAATATAAGAAAAGATCTCACTGCAATCACTATCCCTTTCCATATTAATAGAAAGGATTTGTGGGAATTTATTAAGAAGTACAGTATTTGAAACAGTTGCCCAGCTTACCTGGTTGTCCATCACAACCTGGGGAGCCTTTTGGTCCTGGAGGTCCTGGATCTCCAGGAGGCCCATTTGGACCACATGGACCAGTTGGACCCTCTTCTCCTATGTGTAAACCAAAACAAGACAAACTTGTTTATCCTATAATAAGACTCTGGCAATAGCAGTAAAATATCTCAGTGTCTCAGTTTTTTCAGATATGATACTGGAAAATAGTTTATGATTTTAATTAACAACAAGGTTGCTCCAGTAAACAAGGGTGAAACAAACTTTGAGGAACAGCGTCCTTATGGTGGATTACTTCCATACTTGGGGGGACTGGTTCCATACAGAATTGTTTAAAAGGACATCTGAACGGTGGTTCCTCTACATGAGGAAATATGCAGATGCTGGAAACGCAAAGCAACTCACACAAAATGCTGGAGGAACTCAGCAGTGCAGGCAGCATCTATGGGAAAAGAGTAAACAGTCAAAGTTTTGGGCAGAGACCCTTCATCAGGACAATGAAGGGGTTCGCCCTGAAGAATCGACTGTTTACTCTTCTCCATAGATGCTGCCTGGCCTGCTGAATTCCTCCAGCATCGTGTGTCTTGCCCTGAGTGGTGGTTGGCTACATGCCATAATTCTTAAAATTGGCACTAACAGTATTGCTGGACCATATTCTAGAGTCTTGTTCAAAAGAGCTGGAGAGATGAGTTCAAATTCCCAACTGAGCAGTTGTAATATTCAATTCAGTTAACCATGTAATCTGGAACTAAATAAGCTAGTTTCAGTATTGGTGATGATGAAACTTGTAATCAAATACAAATGTTCTTAAGGGAAAAATATATACTATCCTTACCTGGGCTGGGTTATATATGACACTGGATGCTCTACGACGTCAGAGATTATTAACAGTACTGGGGAAAAAGTCTAGTTAGGAACTCATTTATATCAACTCTCTGTCCGACAGGACTCATCTGTAGAAGGAGGTCAGCAGTTCAAAATGGAAATTACTGCCATGCTCTGAGAGCACGTAAAGATGGGGACTAATTGCCAGCCTTGCTAGAGAAGCCCCCATTCTGAGAAAACATTATAAAAGCTTGCAGAAAAATGGTGTCTTTAGCAAACTTACAACAGTATAGAAGGCTAGTCAGCCATGCTATCCTGCATAAGATTGACCCTATCAAACCATTTGGTTCTTTTTACCACCTACTCACACCAAGGGGGATGACATAATAGTCAGTTCACCTACCAGGACAAATCAGCATTGTCACAGTGAAAACATGCAAATGTCAGAGTCACCACCAGGCAAAATGTCATTCAAATCCATTCAAATCGCTGGAGCTGTGAAGCAGTGACACTTACTGGTGCAGCAGTCTGACACGCAGCAGAGTTAGAGAGGGAAAAATCCCAATGTGCAGTGCAATATGATTAACTAAACAGAAAACTGGCAGACATAAAGATGCAGATATTCAATCAGGTGGCAAAATTCTACAAAGGACATTTAAAACAATGATTTGCAATGTCGTTGCAGAGAGTCAGATTGCCGATCAAAAATCATAGAAACATAGAAAACCCACAGCACAATACAGGCCCTTCGGCCCACAAAGCTGTGCCGAACATGTCCCTACCTGAGAAATTACCTAGGGTTACCTATAGCCCTCTATTTTTCTAAGCTCAATGTACCTATCCAGGAGTCTCTTAAAAGACCCTATAGTTTCCGTCTCCACCACTGTCGCCGGCAGCCCATTCCACACTCTCACCACTCTCTGTGTGAAAAACTTACCGCTGACATCTCCTCTGTACCTACTTCCAAGCACCTTAAAACTGTGCCCTCTCATGCTAGCCATTTCAGCTCTGGGAAAAAGCCTCTCACTATTCACATGATCAATGCCTCTCATCATCTTATACACCTCTATCAGGTCACCTCTCATCCTCCGTCGCTCCAAGGAAAAAAGGCCAAGTTCACTCAACCTGTTCTCATAAGGCATGCTCCCCAATCCAGGCAACATCCTTATAAATCTCCCCTGCACTCTCTCTATGGTTTCCACATCCTTCCTGTAGTGAGGCGACCAGATCTGAGCACAGTACTCCAAGTCGGGTCTGATCAGGGTCCTATATAGCTGCAACATTACCTATCGGCACCTAAGCTCAATTCCATGATTGATGAAGGCCAATGCACCGTATGCTTTCTTAACCACAGAGTCAACCTGCGCAGCTGCTTTGAGCGTCCAATGGACTCAGCCCCCAAGATCCCTCTGACCCTCCACACTGCCAAGAGTCTTACCATTAATACTATATTCTGCCATCATATTTGACCTACCAAAATGAACCACCTCACACTTACCTGGGTTGAACTCCATCTGCCACTTCTCAGCCCAGTTTTGCATCCTATCAAGGTCCCGTTGTAACCTCTGCCAGCCCTCCACACTATCCGCAACACCCCCAACTTTTGTGTCATCAGCAAAGTTACTAACCCATTTCTCTACTTGCTCATCCAGGTCATTTATTAAAATCACAAAGAGTAGGGGTCCTAGAACAGATCCCCGAGGCACATCACTGGTCACCGGCCTCCGTGCAGAATATAACCCGTCTACAACCACTCTTTGCCTTCTGTGGGCAAGCCAGTTCTGGATCCACAAAGCAAGATCCCCTTGGATCCCATGCCTCCTTACTTTCTCAATAAGCCTTGCATGGGGTACCTTATCAAATGCCTTGCTGAAATCCATATACACTACATCTACTGCTCTACCTTCATCAATGTGTTTAGTCATATCCTCAAAAAATTCAATCAGGCTCGTAAGGCACGACCTGCCTCTGACAAAGCCATGCTGACTATTCCTAATCATACCATGCCTCTCCAAATGTTCATAAATCCTGCCTCTCAGGATCTTCTCCATCAACTTACCAACGACTGAAGTAAGACTCACTGGTCTATAATTTCCTGGGCTATCTCTACTCCCTTTCTTGAATAAGGGAACAACATCCGCAACCCTCCAATCCTCCGGAACCTCTCTCATTGATGCAAAGATCATTGCCAGAGGCTCAGCAATCTCCTCCCCCACCTCCGACAGTAGCCTGGGGTACATCCTGTCCGGTCCCAGTGACTTATCCCACTTGATGCTTTCCAAAAGCTCCAGCACATCCTCTTCCTTAATATCTACATGCTCAAGCTTTTCAATCCACTGTAAGTCATCCCTACAATCACCAACATCCTTTTCCGTAGTGAATACTGAAGCAAAGTATTCATTAAGTACCTCTGCTATCTCCTCCAGTTCCATACACACTTTTCCACTGTCACATTTGATTGGTCTTATTCTCTCACGTCTTATCCTCTTGCTCTTCATATACTTGTAGAATGCTTTGGGGTTTTCCTTATTCCTGCCCACTAAGGCCTTCTCATGGCCCCTTCTGGCTCTCCTAATTTCATTCTTAAGCTCCTTCCTGCTGGCCTTATAATCTTCTAAATCTCTATCATTCTGAACCCTTCGTAAGCTCTTCTTTTCTTCTTGACTGGATTTTCAACACTGTTTTTACACCACGGTTCCTGTACCCTACCATCCTTTCCCTGCCTT
This sequence comes from Mobula hypostoma, assembly GCF_963921235.1. Classification (NCBI taxonomy): domain Eukaryota; kingdom Metazoa; phylum Chordata; class Chondrichthyes; order Myliobatiformes; family Myliobatidae; genus Mobula; species Mobula hypostoma. The sequence continues at coordinate 28,422,390 of NC_086100.1, forward strand.
ATTGGAACGTACCTATGCAAAACGCCACACAGATATCCCCTGAACATTTGCCACATTTCTTCTGTACGTTTCCCTGAGAACATCTGTTTTCAATTTATGCTTCCAAGTTCCCGCCTGATAGCCTCATATTTCCCCTTACTCCAATTAAATTCTTTCCTAACTTGTCTGTTCCTGTCCCTCTCCAATGCTATTGTAAAGGAGATAGAATTGCGATCACTATCTCCAAAAAATGCTCTCCCACTGAGAGACCTGACCCCTGACCAGGTTCATTTCCCAATACCAGATCAAGTATAGCCTCTTCTCTTGTAGGCTTATCTACATATTGTGTCAGGAAGCCTTCCTGAACATACCTAACAAACTACAGCCCCTCGCTCTAGGGAGATGCCAATCGATATTCGGGATATTAAAATCTCCCACCACAACCCTAAGGGTCATTCAGGTGAAATAGGACTTATTTCAATCATACTCATGCAGAATCTGATATTTTTAAAGAATTAAATTATAGACAATAGACAATAGGTGCAGGAGTAGGCCATTCGTACCTTCAAGCCAGCACTGCCATTCACTGTGATCATGGCTGATCATCCACAATCAGTACCCCATTCCTGCCTTCTCCCCATATCCCTTAACTCCACTATCTTTCAGAGCTCTATCTAACTCTTTCTTGAAAGCATCCAGAGAATTGGCCTCTACTGCCCTCTGAGGCAGAGCATTCCACAGATCCACAACTCTCTGTGTGAAAAAGTTTTTCCTCAACTCCGTTCTAAATGGCCTACTCCTTATTCTTAAACTGTGGCCTCTGGTTCTGGACTCACCCAACATCGGGAACATGTTTCCTGCCTCTAGCGTGTCCAATCTCTTAATAATCTTACATGTTTCAATCAGTTTATTAACAGCCTAGTTTAGTTTCAAGTGGCTATCTAACAAAAAATCAACTACGTTCAGCATCTTCACCCTGTCTGCCACAAGAGACAGGATCTCAGCTGGAAAGCTGTGCACAGTTCTGGTTCCCATACTGTACAACTAAAGATGAAAGATTAGTTTTATTTGTCCCATGCACATTGAAAATTACAATGAATTGTGTCATTTGCGTCAACGACCAACACGGTCCGAATATGTGCTAGGGGCAACCTACAAATATCGTCATGTTTCCAGCGGCAGTTTATCATGCTCACAACTTACTAACTTAATAACCCTAACCCGTACATCCTTGAACTGTGGGAGAAAATTGGAATATCTGGAGGAAGTGAGACTATTCCCAATCCAATTGAGTGTGACAATAAATGTCTTGAATAGTAGCAGGCCTTTCCACATCCTTTTAGTTCCCTTTGGAATACAGAAAAGAAAATGAAAACTGGCTGCATTCTTTCACATTTTACAACTGCAAACCATGCTAAATCGGTTCAACTTTCTCTATGGTAAAAATTATTTGTGAATGATACAGTAGTGAAATTCAATTACAACTTGTTCCGAGTTTTGAACATACCGGGGTATCCAGGCGGGCCGGGATCTCCAGGACTCCCACATTCCCCATTGGGCCCTGGTTCACCTGGTGGTCCTGGGTCACCCTTAACAACTGGTCTGTTGGTGACAGTAGGAAATCCTTTCGGGCCTATGAGAAATATAACCATTTACAGTAGAAGTTGAAGCAATCCCAAGTAGACAAACCCATTTTTTATTAATTTTAGTTTTGTTCAAAGAGATGCCCATTATTCAATGTAATTAACTCAGCAACCAATTGAAGAAATACACAGGCCATGGCCTCCTTTGATGACACTAATGCATAGAACCTTTTCTATTGCCAATGAACCAGAACGTAGGCCTGATTAATGGACACAGGGAAGACATTGTTCACAGAAAAATGTAGTTCACTGAAACAATATGTCTTCTAGAAGAAATGAATTTCAAAAATTGAAAGCCACTAAATGACCAAGGCCTCATCGGTATCCATTGGGAGAGGGCTCTGAATATACATTATTCGGACACTGTTCACACTGAATTGATTATAGTAAGGGCCCATGTGGATGTTAGTCTTTCTGCCTAAAGAGCAGTGGCTGGTAGCGTGCAGCAAGGGCTGGAGATGGGTCCATCCGTTGTTCCTTATCATCTATCTTAATGATTTAGATGATAATGCAAAGTCGATCCGCAAACTCGTAGATGACATCAAGATTGGGGGTGTAGTGGACAGTGAGGAAGGCTATCAAAGCTTGCAAAGCGTTTTGCATCAGCGCTGAAAATGGACTAAAAAATGGCGGATGGAATTTGATGCAGACAGGCGCAAGGTGTTGCACTTTGGGAGAATAAGAGCCAGGGTAAGACTTACACATTGCATGGTAGGGCACTGAGGTGAGTGGTAGAACAAAGCAACCTGGGCATACAGATTCATAATTCCTTGAAAGTGGCATCACAGGTAGATAGAGTCATAAAGAGAACTTTTGGCACATTGGCCTTTGTTGATTAGCACGTTGAGTATAGGAGTTGGGATTTTATGTTGGAAGTTGTTTAAGACACTGGTGAGGCCAAATTTGGAGCATTGTGTTTTGTTCTGGTCATCTATTTACAGAAAAGGTGTCAATAAAGTTGTAAGAGTTCAGACAAAGGTGTTGAGGACCTGATTATAGGGAAAGGTTGATTAGGTTAGAACTGGAGCGCAGGAGAACAGTGGTGGTGGTGGGGGGGGGGATCATTTAGAGGTATGCAGAATTGTGAAGGGTATAGATAGGATGACTAATTGCAGGCTTTTCCCCCTCAAGATGAGTGAGAGGTCATAGGTTTAAGTTGAAAGGTGAAATACTTAAAGGGAATCTGAGGGGGAATTTATTCAGTTGAGAGGGTGGGCAAGTATGGAACAGCTGCCAGTGAAAGTGGCGGATGAGAGTTCAATTGTAACATTTAAAACAAAACTTTGAATAGATACAGTAGCATGCAAAAGTTTGGGCATCCCTGGTCAAAATTTCTCTTATGTGAACAGCTAAGCAAATAAAAGATGAACTGATTTCCAAAAGGCATAAAGTTAAAGATGACACATTTCTTTAATATTTTAAGCAAGAAAACTTTATTTCCATCTTTTACAGTTTCAAAATAACAAAAAAGGAAAAGGGCCCGAAGCAAAAGTTTGGGCATCCTGCATGGCAGTACTTAGTAACACCCCCTTTGGCAAGTATCAGAGCTTGTAAACACTTTTTGTAGCCAGCTAAGAGTCTTTCAATTCTTGTTTGGGGGATTTTCGCCCATTCTTCCTTGCAAAAGGCTTCTAGTTCTGTGAGATTCTTGGGCCGTCTTGCACTGCTCTTTTGAGGTCTATCCACAGATTCTCGATGATGTTTAGGTCAGGGGACTGTGAGGGCCACGGCAAAACCTTCAGCTTGCGCCCCTTGAGGTAGTCCATTGTGGATTTTAAGGTGTGTTTAGGATCATTATCCTGTTGTAGAAACCATCCTCTTTTCATCTTCGGCTTTTTTTACAGGCGGTGTGGTGTTTGCTTCCAGAATTAGCTGGTATTTAATTGAACTCATTCTTCCCTCTACCAGTAAATTTTTCCCCATGCCACTGGCTGCAACACAAGCCCAAAGCATGATCGATCTACCCCCGTGCTTAACAGTTGGAGAGGGGTTCTTTTCATGAAATTCTGAACCCCTTTTTCTCCAAACACCATTGCGGCTAAAAATTTCTATTCAAAAGGTTCAAAGGTACATCTAAACAAGCCTGATGCATGTTGGAAACAAGTCCTGTGGACTGATGAAGTTAAAATAGAACTTTTTTGCCACAATGAGCAAAGGTATGTTTGGAGAAAAAAGGGTGTAGAATTTCATCAAAAGAACCCCTCTCCAACTATTAAGCAGGGAGGTAGATTGATCATGCTTTGGGCTTGTGCTGCAGCCAGTGGCATGGGGAACATTTACTGGTAGAGGGAAGAATTAATTCAATTAAATACCAGCAAATTCTGAAAGCAAACATCACACTGCTTGTAAAAAAGCCAAAGATGAAAAGAGGATGGCTTCTACAACGGGATAATGATCCTAAACACACCTCAAAATTCACAATGGACTACCTCAAGAGGTGCAAACTGAAGGTTTTGCCATGGCCCTCACAGTCCCCTGACCTAAACATCATCGAGAATCTGTGGATAGACCTCAAAAGAGCAGTGCAAGACGGCCCAAGAATCTCACAGAACTAGAAGCCTTTTGCAAGGAAGAATGGGCGAAAATCCCCCAAACAAGAATTGAAAGACTCTTAGCTGACTACAAAAAGCGCTTACAAGCTGTGACACTTGCCAAAGGGGGTGTTACTAAGTACTGAACATGCATGGTGCCCAAACTTTTGCTTTGGACCTTTTTCCTTTTTTGTTATTTTGAAACTGTGAAAGATGGAAATAAAAAAAAGTTTTCTTGCTTAAAAGATTAAAGAAATGTGTCATCTTTAACTTTATGCCTTTTGGAAATCAGTTCATCTTTTACTCACTTAGCTATTCACAGTAACAGAAATTTTGACCGGGGTGCCCAAACTTTTGCATGCTACTGTAGGTGGATGAGAAAGGTGTGGTGGGCTATGGTCAAGGTGCAGGCAGATGGTACTAGGTAGAAAACCAGGCTGGTACAGCCCAGATGGGCCATATGTCCTGTTTCAGTGCTGTGGTGCTCTATGGCCTTAGGGTGTACGCAGCTAATCAGAAATGCCACAGGAAGGCCAAAGCAAAGTGAGGATACCTCCAGTCATGGTTATCAAGTTCTATATGGCCATGAACCTGAGGTCTTTCCAGGCTGGAATTAACACACACTTGCTATTTGTTATGCAGAGGTCCCTGGTACTCTCTATTCAAAAAGAACTGACTGCATTTCATTCTCTGCAGAGGCACCAATCAAAACCCCATTTTGGCTTGTGTTGTAATGGAAACCAACTTATTGGCTGTTAGCTGGTAATGTCTGGAACCACACGAAGTTATCCATGCTTCCACACCAGAAAGCTTTCCACATAATCTTATGCAGCGTATGTGCTTGGCTCTTCCCTGAACCTGTACATTGGCAGGGAGCACTGTGAAGTACCTTATTTCTTTATGAGGTAGAAAGATGGCATTTGACCCATTGAACTTTCCTGTACTCCCACCATGGAACCACTACCTCCAGTCTTCTCACCCAGTCCTGACTGCAGGCCACTCATATCTCGAGATTTATTCAGGATTATCATGCTGACATTAAAACTGGTGGCCACGAGAGTTAAACATAATGACATTATGCCTCCACCCTCATGCTTTTCTTCTTGTGCCTTTTCAGTCTCACAGTCAGAATCAGAACCAAAATCAAGAAACACACACACACACACTAACAGTAGATTCTGGGGGATTCAGTAGGCACCGGAGATGCTGAGACAACAATGAACAGCATTCATGTGAATGAGCAGGCTATGAGCAGAGCTGGTCTAGTGTCTGTACTTAAAGAATACTATCGGTTAACCCTACACTGCAGTTCCCAAGCCTAATTCCAGCACTATTTAATTCAGCTTCACAACCTCGTTCACTTTATGACCCAACGACTTTGATACTCTTCATTCTTCATGTTCATTGATCTGTAAGGTTACCTCGTTGTCCAAATTGTCCTGGTGGACCAGCATCTCCCACCTGTCCCCTAGTTCCTTTGCAACCTTGTGGACCTGCAGCAGAAATGTTATTAACGTTACGATTATATAGAGACTACAACACAGTAATGGGCTATTTCTTCCACCCACTCTACCGGACGGGCATCCCATTGCCTGTCACTTTAATTCTTCATTCCATTCCCACTTTGACCTACTGGTCTTCAGCCTCAGTACTGTTACAGTGAGGCCCAAACCAAGCTTGATAGATAGTTTCTCTTCTTCTATTTGAACCCATTGTAGTTTTATGCATTTAATATTGAATTTTACAACTTCAGCTAACTTGATTTCTCTTTCAGTATGAGTTACCTGTCTATGATGTCGGCTCAGCTTGTTTGTGTCTCCACCCTATTTTGTTCTCTTCTGAGAGAGGAGGACAAGCCCGGGCATGACTTACTACTCTGCATTCTGCAATTCCTTCTAAACTTTTGTCCATATTCTTTTGCCTACATTCCCACTATGGAACTTGCTATCAACCAGATAACCTTATCCCGATGCTTTACCTGATTTTACCCTGTCACAGTCCTCCCTGCAGTTTACAACTACTTGTGCCTCCTTCCCAGTTCTGCCGAAGGATCTCCAAGCTGAAATATTAACTTTTTCTCTTCCCACAGTTGTGGTCTGACCTGCTGAGTATTTCCAACAGTTTCTGCTTTTGGTGCAGATTTTCAACATCTGCAGATTTTGTTTACTTTCAGAAGGATACCTATCTATTTATGAAACGTCGAATTTATTGAAAATATGTAAATTAACATTTCCTGACGTGGCAAGCACATCTGTTAAGTTAAATATAAGTACAAGGAGATCACTAAAAGGAACTTCCACTCCATGCTATATAACGATACGGATCTCATCCAGGAAAGTGAGCGAACCCTGGCTGACTGGCTGACCCCTGGCTGACCCCTTTCCCTTATTATGCAAGTTATCTGCTGAAAAGCAAGTCACTGCTGTAAAACAACAGAGTACCCAATTTAACACACCACACACAGCAGCTTTTGTTGCATTTATATTTGAAGGGAAATCCACTTTCTGGAAATTTACTGCACGGAAGGAACGGCCGTTATGCTAGTGATAGCTTTCAGAGTTTGCACTCTAGACAATCACTGGTGCAGCATTTAAAACCATTGTACATTATGGTTTTTATATTGCACTTCACTGTGGGCTCAGCAGGAAATTTTAACAAAAGGATCTATCCTGTGTCAACTTAAAATATGGTCACTGACTTATCTTTCTATATAAATGCCATTATCTTTCCAGGCACTGTGATTCAATTCACTGTGTAGTTGCTTTGGCCCCTGGCATGTGCCCATGCTTCAAATTAGCAGCTCACCCCCTTTCCCCTCCCTACCACTACTCACTGCATTTTACTAATTGAGGTTTTATCCTCCATTAGTAAATCAGAGGCTAAAACTGTCAATAAGGAGACATGACTTCAAATTCCATCATAGGAGTTTGGGAGGTGGGGGTTAAAATAGATAAATAATTAATCAATTAAATAAAACACTGCCAATAGTAACAGCTCAAAGCAAATAGACTCAGAAAAAAGTCAGCTGATTTACCAAAGTTGGAAGAGAAGTGTATAGATCTTAGCCGCCAATATGACTGATGCTCAGCTACCATCTAAACTGACCTAACAAACAAGCCACCCATTTCAAGTGGCAAAGAGACATAGATGGATAATAAGCTTTTGTCTTACAACTGATGTCTCATGAATTAATAAAAGAAATTACAACAAGTTAAAATTGATTGCTTCTACGAGAGGCAAACATTTTGTTCTGCTCATCCTGAGATCTCTAAGTCAAAATAATTTTCCCCTCGTGGATTCATTTACACTTTTGCGTCAAGAGTATAGCAGACTCAGGGAAGATGTTATACAAAATTTTCAAATTCTAACATCTTTGCAAATTTATGTGGTGTTTGCCACATTTGCTAAAATTATTTATATCAGAAAAAGATATTCTTGAACAATACCTGGAGACCCTGGAAGACCAGTCAAACCCTGGTCGCCTTTTGGACCTGGGAATGAAGAACCAGGAATTCCCTGTAGAATTAACCAGAGAGACGATTCAAAATGGTTAATGTTGCTGTTGGCGGAGGTGGCTGGATAACTTGTTAATCACACTGTACATCAGGAAATCAGTTGATCAAGTAGCATCAGGTTGGGGGAGGGGTGTTTGGAGAGGATTTGTTGATATTTCAGGCCAAAACTCTACAATGGGTTTGAGGGTGCAGAGGGGAGGGAGAAAGCTGAAGGTCCAAGTCTGGGGTAGAAACCCACATGTTGAAGACCAAAGCTGGTGAGTCTGGAGGTAGGGGTTCGAATGTCAAAGCTACTGGGTCAGCTTTTACAGAGCTGAGAGGCCTGGTACCTCCAAGTCTGCAAGCTTGATGCCAAAGGGTTTGCAGGCTTGATATCTGTGCACCTGAGAGCCTGGGGCTAAGGATTTGTGGCCCTGAGGTGGCCTGTCCGAGAGTGGACAGCCTGTCAGTGTGTGAGAGAGGGTTTTGTTGTTTTTGTTATTGTTGTTGCTACTGCTCGTGTTGCTGGGTTTTCCTGTTGTTATTGTTATTACTGCTGCTTGTGTTATTGGGTTTTGCTGTTGTTGCCATTTGTGTTGTTGGGGTTTGCTGTTGTTATTGTTATTGCTGCTTGTGTTGTTCTGCTGAACACTGTGGCCATGCTATGGTGACATGGGAATGCAGGGCGACACTTGCGGGATGTCCTCAGTGCATCCTTCGGAGTGTTGGTTGTTAACACAAGTGATGTACTTCACTGTATCTTTCAATGTACTTGTGATAAATGAACTGAATCTGCTATAAAGACGAGAGGGGGAGTGGGAGAGTGGTGAGGCAGGGGCTAGATATTGACTTTTTTTGCATCTGTCTTACCACTCCCCCCACCCTTTATACCACTTATCTTTCATACTCAGTCCCGATGCAGGATTTTGATCCAAAATGGCATAATTTCCTCTCCCTCACAGCTGCTGTCTAATCTGCTGAGATACTCCAGTTGAGAATGTTTGTTGCTCCTGATTCCACTATCAGCAATAACGTCTGTCCACATCAAGAAATTATCAATCCACACATAACGGAGACTACACTTCATCAAGATTATTACATATTCTTCCTGGTGTACTGTCCTAGATGTTACGTACCCCGTAACTGGGTTGCCAAACCAGCAGAAATGGATCACTCAGTTGGAGTCTGGAGTACTAGAACTAAGAAAGTTTTATTAAAGAAACAAGCAACACAGTAATCGAAAGGATAATAAATGCAACAATTCAACAATGATAACCACACATGTGCACAGAATTAAGATAACAGCATCAATCAAGCTCTATCGTTGTCTAGGGGTAAATGACCAATTTCAAAATGACTCAAAGTTCAGTCCAGTTTGTAGTTCAGTTCGCAGTAATCGTTGCCATGGCGATGGACAAGGTGGGGGAAGAGAGACACAGAATAGGAACAACTCATCATTCAGCACAGCTTCACTCACAGACCAGCGAGATGGCTCACAAACAGCATTTGGGCGGGTCCTTGGTGATGTCACCTGAGGTCACCGACTGTGACCCCTCCTCCAGATGCGGTCGATCCTCTGCAGTGAACCCGGCACCCAGGCAAGGGCGGACACACACCGGGTTCCCGCTGATCGTACCTTTCCACCCTGTGCGTTGTCCGGTTCTTCTCACCACTCGTGAGAGGCGCACCGCTTCCAGGGTCTCGTTACCTCGGGTGGCGTGTGTGTCTGTCTTAGCGAACCTGTCCCTTTTTATCCCCCTGCTGGGGTATCGCCTGTCCATCACTTCAAACAGTTCAGGCTTCAAAGGGGGGAGCCGCTCCAGACAGCTCTTCCTCCCACATCCCTTCATTACACATCTCCAGACGCTGCTCCATTGTTCCTTATCTCTCCTTCCCCTGAGGGCAGGTGGCAGACCAACTGCTGATGCCACTGATGCTAGCCCAGGCCAGCAAACATCTTAATTTTATGTGTATTCTCGTAACATAGAATACCCTAGTTCAATGAGAACTGAGAGTGTAAAGGGAGCCACATCATGATCCAGACATACAGCTGTTATCGATGACTACCTCCAGCCATTTTCATGTGGTCAGGATAGGGATAAAATCCATTAACATTAGTTGAAGTGGGTCCAGCCAAACTTATAACAGTGGGATCTCAGAATAAAGGTTTTCCTCCCTGTTCTGTCTGATAGACCTCCAAAGTGAAAGTTTGGGTAGCTTCTGAGCAGGAGGAAAGCCCTGGGAACATTTCCTCACAGTGTACAAGGCAATTTCTTTTCTTTTACACTGAGAGTGGTAGGTGCCTGGAAGGCTCATTCTGGAGACAGTTGGACAGACGCATGAACAGGCAGAAAATGGGAAGATACAGACCATGTGCAATTTAAACTGGCTTTGTGGCTGGCACTGACAAAATAGATTGCAGAGACTGTTCTATGTCCTATGAGTCTCGACCACCTTCAACCCATATCAGAGAAGTAGGCAAGTTTTTCGTTTTGGAGTTAGATACTTGTATTAAAATGTTCTGATCACTCTAAGTTTTAAAGTTTAAGAATGAAAGTATCTAGCTGCATTTTCAAGTGCCTTATAATGTCAACTTCTGTTATCACAGGTATTACACAAGTCAAAGTCACCCCCTCATCCCACCTTGCCTTGACCAGGCTAATTAGATTCTGTCTTTCATTATGGCAGCACAATGCACACCCACAATAAAGAAGGAAGAACAAATCATGTTGCGAACTCCTTACCAGTCTTCCTCGTTCACCCTTATCACCTCTGTCACCGGGATTGCCCGGGATTCCTGATGTACCTGGTGAGCCCTTGTCTCCCTTTATACCATCCTCTCCTAAACCTCCAGGTGGGCCTTTCAGTCCACAAATACCTAAAGACAGAGGGGGACAGAATCAGAATCGGGTTTAATATCACTGGCATACATCGTGAAATTTATTGTTTTCTGGTGGCAGTACAGTACAATACAAATAATAATGAAAACTACAAATTGCAATAAGAAAATATATATAACAAATTAAATAAGTATTGCAAAAAGAGAACAAAAAAAGGGAAAATTAAAGTGAAGTAGGTTCATGGGTTCAGTGTCCATTCAGAAATTTGATGGCAGAGGGGATGATTCATCTTTTCTAAAGCCACAATTAACCAATAGCAGCCAATGAAACTACCATCAGAAATATTAATAGTTTTTCACATCTTTGCAGGTGGAACTTGCGCTGACTAGCACTACCTCCCTCACCTCACAAGCGTGAGGTTACTGCTGCCATGTGATGCCTTGTGATGGAGAATTAGAATGGCTTGGGATCACAGGTTGACAAGGAGGGTCTGGCACAGTTCAAGTACAGACTTCCTCATAAATCAAAGGGAACATAGACTATTCATCACTAGTCAAAATATCAGACCATAAAAACATAAGGCATAGGAATAGAATGAGGCCATTCATCTCATCGAATCTGCTCTGCCATTCCATGGCTGACTTATCAACCCCATTCTCCTGCCTTCTCTCCATAACATTTGACACCCTTACTTCACTGAGGAGCCATCTGGCACAATCTTTGTTTAACATGATGCTCAGGCCACAGTGGTTTACTTGCTCAGGTTTGGTTCTCCAATTACTAGACATTCAACATCCATTGTCTGTTTGTCTGCTTCATTGCAGGAACAAATGAAAGAAACAAATTTATGAAATACTTATAACAGATGACTGAAATAATTATGAGTAGGAGTTTTGTTACTCACGGTGTACTTACATATAAAACTCTATTGGATATAAAGTCTTCTTGGAATCAAGTACCTAAGGCAAAAGTTAATATTTCCTTGGTCCTATTTTGAGAGGCCTTAACTACAGCTAGTCAGTGAAAAGCTTCCCAGAAGACTTGTGGATAAGACAACAACAGGGAGGTGGATAGTACAGCGAGTGGAAAATCACGCGGGATGTGTGAAACTGTTATTCCCTATGCTCGTTGGTTCTGGGGACAAAGCTCTTGTTTCCCCTGGACTATTAGTTGAAACTCATATACTTGTCTCTGACTTTTTGATCTGCCATCTTTCCCAAAGACCCAGCAGACATTTCCAATATAAGATAAAACTGTAAAGACTGTAAAATTAGAAACTTAGAATCCTCAATAACCAATCACCTCCTCCAATCAGATAGGTTGCAACTCATCCGTCCATCTCCATTAAAATTGGAAGATGGGGAATGAAGGATTTGTGAAGGCCAACCTTGGATTTGGTTATACTTTTATGTTCTCTTTTCTTATCTAGCACAAATCCACTCATTCTTAAGGATTAATTTTCCTCATGCCTATTAAGCAGTTGTAATTTCATTAAATTAATTAAAATTTACCAGCTTTCCCAGTGGGGCCTTGAGGACCTCGGTTTCCTTTGGTACCTTGAATACACACTCCGGCAGGACCAGGTGACCCAGGTTCACCAGGCAGTCCAGGTGGTCCTGGAGGACCTGGATCACCCATTGGACCAGGAGGGCCCGCTTCATTATCGTCACCAGGGGGACCCACATCTCCTTTGGCACCTGTTTGAATTTAAGACCAATGTTAATCTCCCAACATTTCATTATTTACCTGCAGGATAATCTTCTGAGCACACTTTGGCAATGAGAATCTTTCCTGTCAGACCATATTAATAACCAAAAATAACAGCTTTGTAATTTTCTGACATGCATTTACAACGGGGCAAGTCCCCAGCTGCCAACACGAACTTGAATATTACCCATTGTAACGATGCACTGTTACTGACCTTTTGGGCCTGGAGGACCATCTGCACCTTTACATCCTCTCCCAGGAGGTCCTGCAAAAGAGAGAAAAATAAACTATACTTAGATTGAGAAGACACTAAAACACCGAAGCTTGAAATACTCCATCCTTAAACTGAAATGTTGAAATAATTGATTTTAATTTTCTCTACAGTTGTTAATTTATTGCTGCCTCTGGGAAGCAAGAGCGGGAGAAAAACTTATAATTGACAGAATGAGGTTCCCTTTTTATTATTTTTGGAGTAATGAGAAATTATGACACAACAATGGCTCTTTCACTCTGACGCTTATCCTCTGCAAATGCTGTAACCCTCAGGTTTTGTCTTTTCTTGGATCACCTGCCTTCCCTGGCTTAAAACCTTCCAGATGCTTAGCTTCAGCTGCTACTTCAAACATTTCAATTTGAATGACGAGAGCAAAACTCGCATACTGGAATGCCCTTGAGCTCTAGATTCCACAATAGCATAGCAGTTGGCACAAGTTGCAACTTTGAGACTTTTTTTTACCCGTGCCCATGGTCTGCTCTTTATCAAATTATGGTATTGCTTTGCAACGCTGTAACTATATGTTATAATTATGTGGTCTTGTCAGTGTTAGACTTTGGTTTGTCCTGTTCTTTTTTTGTGATATCACCCTGGAGGAACATTGTATCATTTCTTAATACATGCATTTCTAAATGACAATAAACGAGGACTGAGTGCCCTCATAATCTAATCTAATAATCTAATCGCTTCACCACGCCAGCGACCACCGATCAGACTTGCTTTCCCACCACTATCAGTAAGTTCTCCCCATAACCGTGCAGCTCTGGTGTCCTCCCACATTCCACAGATGTATGGTTAGGGTTAATGAGTTGTGGGCACACTATGTTGGAGCTGGAAGCGTCGCTGCCTCAGCCCAATCCTCGCCGATTTGATTTGATGCAAATGATGCACTTCGTTGTATGCTTCAACGTTTCAATATATGTGTGACGAATAAAGCTAATCCAAATCAAATCTTTTAGCTTCAAACCTGGGCATTGTGCCACTGACTCTGTAGGGTAGATATAGCTCGCTGGAGAAAAAGGTTTAGACTGTCCACCATAAAAGTGACTAACTGAGAAGTAATAAATTGCAAAGTTTGAGAATAGACTGTGCTGGATGAAAATTATTCTAAATTTACCTGCTGAAAATTGGCTCTGGGATCCTGCAAAACCTCCCTGTGCAACTGGAATCTTGATTTCCTCACCTTCAGTCCCCAGTCAGTTTGGATTGTCAACATCTCCTTTGCAATCACCATCAGTACAGGCTGTGTCTTAGCTCCCTGCTCTACTTGCTTTATACTTATCACTGTGAGGCTAAGCACAGCTCCAATGCCGTATTTAAGTTTGCTGATGTCACCACTGCCATCGGCCGAATCAGCATATAGGAGGGAGATTGACAATCTGGCTGAGTGGTGCCATAACAACAACCTCTCACTCACTGTCAGCAAGCCCAAGGAGCTGATTATTGGCTACACGAGAAGGAAACTGGAGATCATTCCGTCAACAAACTAGATGTCATTCGGGGATCAGAGGTGGACAGGATCCTCAGTGTTATCATTGCAGGGATCCGCCCGGGTCCAACACGTAAATGGCATTGAAAAGGAATCATGGCAGCACCTCTACTTTCTGAGAATCTTGTGCAAATTAGACATGTCATCCAAAACTTCTACAGATGTGGATACTATAGAGAGGGTGCAGGGGAGATTTGCAAGGATGTTGCCTGGATTGGAGAGTGTGGTTTATGAGAATAGGTTGAGTGAACTTGGCCTTTTCTCCTTGGAGCGACGGAGGATGAGAGGCGACCTGATAGAGGTGTAGAAGATGATGAGAGGCATTGATTGTGCGGACAGTCAGAAGGTTTTTCCCAGGGCTGAAATGGCTAACACGAGGGGGCATAGTTTTAAGGTGTTTGGAAGTTGGTATGGGGGGATGTCAGGGGTAAGTTTTTCACACAGGGAGTGGTGGGTGTATGGAATGCACTGCCAGCAATGGTGATACAGGCCCTTGAATGGAAAAGCTTACAAAAAGTAGTGGATATGGCCCAGTCCATCACGGGTGAAGTGCTCCCCACCACTGAGCACATCTACGTGGATGGCTTTCGCAGGAAGGCAGCATCCATCATCAAGGACCCCCACTACCCAGGCTATGCTCTTTTCTCGCTACTGCCATCAGGCAGGAGGTGCAGGAGCCTCAGGACACACACCACCAAGTTCAGGAACAGTTATTACCCCTCAACCATCAGGCTCTTGAAGCAGACTGGATAACTTCACTCAACCCAACAATGAACTGAACACAACTTATGGACTCAGTTTCAAGGACTCTTCATCTCATGTTCTTGATATTTATTGCTTATTTATTTGTTATTTTTTTCTTTTTGTATTTGCACAGTTCGTTATCTTTTTCACATTGGTTGTTTGTCCATGTTGCTGTGTTCATTGATTCTATTATTTCTTTGTACTTACTGTGAACACCCACAAGAAGATGAATCTCAGGGTAGCATATGGTGACATATATGTACTTTGATAATAAACTTACTTTGAACTTTGAACTATTATAGTTCAATGGGTTTAGACACCGACAGCTCAGGTGCAGACGTCACCAGCTAGATTTCCACTATTAAAAGGGATTTGGGGATTTCCCTCCTGTTAGCACCTACTTTGTGTCTACATTCAAGTTACCACCTACGTTCTTAATTTTTTGTTTGAACTGGGCACAAGATTTTTTTAAAACTTATTTCACCAATGAAATTTATTATCTATCCTGCTAAGACGGCAGAATTCAAGAATTGAAGAAAAGAGAAATCTCCACAGCATTCAAATGGAAATACAGAAATCCCCCGCTTTTTGAACGTTCGCTTTACGACACCTCACTGTTATGAAAGACCTACATTAATTACCTGTTTTCGCTAACAGAAGGTGTTTTCACTGTTACGAAAAAAAGCAGCGCGCACCCCGAGCAGCCACTCTCCCCAGATTCGGAACGGCATTCTCGCCGGCATTGCTTAAACAAGTGCCTGTGAGCAGCTGTTAGCAAGATGAGTTCTAAGGTATCGGCAAAGCCTAAAAGAGCTCGTAAGGGTGTTACACTTAGCATAAAACTAGACATAATTAAGCGTTTCGATCATGGTGAACAAAGTAAGGTCAAAGTGAGTTTGGCTTGTGGAAGTTGACAAAGATGATGTTGAAGAGGCTTTGGCATCCATGACCAAGAACTGATAACTGAAGAGCTAATGCAATTGGAAGAGGAAAGGATAACAATCGAAACCGAATGCAGTAGCCAACGGACTGAAAGTGAAGTCATCCAGGAACTGAACGTGAAGCAACTGCGTGAGATTTTCGTTGCAATGACATTAATTTTGAAAGGGTATGTCGGTTTAGGGCATATTTGCAAGATGGTTTGAGTACTTACAAAGAACTGTATGATAGAAAAATGCGTGAGGCTAAGCAGTCAAGCAAGCCTTCCACATCAGCCACAGCAGATGACGAACCTTGACCTTCGACATTTAGGCAGGCAGACATAGAAGAAGATGACCTGCCTGCCCTGATCGACGATGAGATGACACCCCAGTGTCCCACCACCCCAATCCCCGGGCCATGGACCGATACATTGCAGCGGAGAATGCAGCGGTAGCCGGGACGCACCTAACACATCTTTAAGTAAAAAGCCGAAATAAACAAGCTAATTAATTATGTGCCGGGTGGCACCTAATCAATTAGCTTGTTTATTTCGGCTTTTTTCGCCGAGAGCGCTTGCGTGAGATTTTCACTACGGAGAACAGTGCAGGCAATCATTGTAGAGAAGTATTTCTACTTTATATAGGCTGTGTATTTATCATATCATTCCTGCTTTTACTATATGTTACTGTTATTTTAGGTTTTATGTGTTATTTGGCATGATTTGGCAGGTTATTTTTGGGTCTGTGAACGCTCACAAATTTTTCCCATATAAATAAATGGTAATTGCTTCTTCGCTTTATGACATTCCGGCTTACGAACCGTTTCATAGGAACGCTCTACCTTCAGATGGCGGGGGAAACCTGGGTACTTTTCTTTGTAGGTGAACTCAAAGCAATTTGTTTACTGTGCTCACCTATATCTCCTCTAGGTCCATGAGGACCAGGAATACCATCAGAACCTTGGCTGCCTTTTTTGCCAGTTGCTCCCGGAGGTCCAGGGCTTTCTTGTGGCCCTAGTTTTAAAAAAAAAAGTAATTAAAAATATTCTAGTTTGTCTCAAAATAAAATCTTTATTTAGAGGTTAATAACTATATTAAAATAGCAAAAAGACAAATTCAACATGAAAGATTTTAATGTTGATCTCGCTGTATATTTTTTATATATCTACTAAGGTCATAAATTGTACAAAACCAAAGCGTTATATTAAAGAGCTTAACAGAAAAAATGCTGAAGGTAATCAGAAAATCAAGCAGCATTTATGGAGAGGAATAAACAGATGACATTTTGAGCCAAGACCCTTCATCAGGACTTTAATGTTATATTAAAGTATATTTTTACAACTAACCATTGTCATGAGGTCCTGCAACCTTGACAAGAATTAGTTTTACTTCTAAAAGCTTTATTGAAGCCTGCAGGACCTGTTGCTGAAATGATTAACCCTGTTCTAGCAGTTTGCTGTATACCCATGATTACATACATTTATAAACAAAATTATACTTCAATCATTGTGCATGATTGTGGTATTTTAATAAGAGGGTAACTAGTTGTAAATGGAAGTGTTGACTTTTGTGCTGAAGCCCTATTTCTAATCCACCAAAATTTACAGTATTTAGGGAGACCATTCAACCCATTTTACATGTATGCTGGCCACAAGAGAACTATTTAGACCAATCCCATTTTCCTTTCCTCAGTGCTCGGCCTTGTAGCTTACCGCACTTCGTGTATTCCTAAGTGTGATGAGGCTTTCTGCCTTTTATTCGCCTTGTATCCAGAACATTCAATTATCTGATTTGCCCCTGAACTAAATTTGGAGACAGCACGACCAACCTGCCATCACACAGAACGTCTGCATGGATTCCAGAGGTTGGGTGTGGCATGGTAGTGTGGCATAGCTGTCACAGTGCAAGTGAGCAGGGTTCAATTCAGGAGTTTGTATGTCCTCCTTGTGACTGTGTGGGTTTCCTTTGGGTGCCCCAGTTTCCTCCCACGTTGCAAAGGCGTCCGGGTTAGGGTTAGTAAGCTGTGGGCATGGTGATACTTTCAGGCTGTCCCCTGAGCAATCGTTGGACTGAATTGATCACTGACACTAATGACGTAATTCACTGCATGTGACAAATAAGGCTAACCTTAAATCAAAGGATTTGATTAGACTGAGGCCCGAAAATTCTCCAGAAATTATCCCACTTCACTGTTTTCTCTCTCTCAGTACTGTGGAAATCTCAGTTACAGAGTTTTCATGATGCCAGTGGAGTAAGGAGGCAAATGTTGGGAACTGCGAGCTGAATAGATATAAATTAATGGAGAAAGATGTCTTACCTGGAGGACCTGGGGCACCTGGACCCCCTGGTAAACCAGGTTTCCCATCCAGTCCTTTACAGCCTTTATAACCCACAGGACCTGCATGATGATGGCAGAAAAAGAGAATCTGGCTTCAGTTACTACACAACACAGGACATTTCCTCAGTCTTTTACTGGGTGCCTTCTCAGGCACATTAGCTTGTAGCACATAATACCCATTTCCTTAGAAAGCACATGGCAGATTGGAGAGGGGGAAGAACAGGTTATCAGGCAAGGCAGTTAAAAGGACACAAAATAGGCCAAAGTTTTGAGAGGATGCTTGAAAGCAGGATTGAAAGCGATAAAGTAGTGGGGACAATGAGGGAAACGGATGCTGTGGCAGTAATGCAGGATCTCAGTCACTAAGGATGTCATTACCCCGAGTAACGATAAGCCATGGCCAGGTTCTAAAGAAGGACTGAAGAAAACATAACAATCTGATTGAAAGCAAATTACCTGGACTACCTACTCTGCCTGGGTCACCTTTCTCACCGGGAGGCCCACAAGTCCCGTCAGAACCTGGTTTACCGGGAGGTCCGGGAGGTCCTGGTGACCCTTTGCTGAATGAAATGCCTTTATCACCCTAAGGTGCATGAGTGAAAAGGTTATTATTAGAGTAGCATCAACAAAACAATTTGTGAAAACTGACTATGGAAGAGCAATGTTTAAAGTGAAAATGTGTTAATGGGCTCAAAAGTAAAATATTTACCACAAATACTAAACATCTGAAACAAATCAGAAAAAATAGGAATCAGGCAGAAAAAGTGAGGCAGTTTCTGTGAAGAGAGACTCAGTGTTAATGCTTCAGGCTGAGACTTTCCATCACTAATTTAGTTTATTTGTCCACTCACGCTGCTTGATCTGCTGAGTATTTCCAGGAATTTCTAGATTAAACATAGAAAACATAGAAAACCTACAGCGCAATACAGGCTCTTCGGCCCACAATGCTGTGCTAAACATGTACTTACTTTAGAAATTACCTAGGGTACCCACAGCCCTCTGTTTTTCTGAGCTCCATGTACCCATCCAGGAGTCTCTTAATAAGAGGAATAGATAGAGTGGATAGCCAGCGCCTCTTCCCCAGGGCACCACTGCTCAATACAAGAGGACATGGCTTTAAGGTAAGGGGTGGGAAGTTCAAGGGGGATATTAGAGAAAGGTTTTTTACTCAGAGAGTGGTTGGTGCGTGGAATGCACTGCCTGAGTCAGTGGTGGAGGCAGATACACTAGTGAAGTTTAAGAGACTACTAGACAGGTATATGGAGGAATCTAAGGTGGGGGCTTATATGGGAGGCAGGGTTTGAGGGTCGGCACAACATTGTGGGCCGAAGGGCCTGTACTGTGCTGTACTATTCTATATTCTATGTTTATGTTAAAATACCCTATTGTATCCGTCTCCACCACTGTTGCCAGCAGCCCATTCCACACACTCACCACTCACTGCGTAAAAAATCTTACCCCTGACATCTCCTCTGTACCTACTCCCCAGCACCTTAAGACTGTGCCCTCTCGTGCTAGCCATTTCAGCCCTGGGAAAAAGCCTCTGACTATCCACATGATCAATGCCTCTCATCATCTTATACACCTCTATCAAGTCACCTCTCACCTTCCGTCACTCCAAGGAGAAAAGGTCTAGTTCACTCAACCTGTTCTTGTAAGGCATGCTCCCTAATCCAGACAACATCCTTAAAGATCTCCTCTGCACCCTTTCTGTAGTTTCCACATCCTTGCTATAGTGAGGTGACCAGAACTGAGCACAGTACTCCAAGTGGGGTCTGATCAGGGTCCTATTTAGCTGTAACATTACTTCTCTGCTCTTAAACTCAGTCCCTTGGTTGATGAAGGCCAATGAACCGTATGCCTTCTTAACCATAGAGTCAACCTGTGCAGCAGCTTTGAGTGTCCAATGGGGACCCCAACATCCTTCTGATCCTCCACACTGCCAAGAGTCTTACCATTAATACTATATCCTGCCATCATATTTGACCTACCAAAATGAACCACCTCACACTTACCTGGGTTGAACCCCATCTGTCACTTCTCAGCCCAGTTTTGCATCCAATCAATGTCCTGCTGTAACCTCTGACAGCCCTCCACACTATCCACAACACCCCCAGCCTTTGTGTCATCAGCAAATTTACTAACCCATCCCTCCACTTCCTCATCCAGGTCATTTAAAAAAAATCACATAGAGAAGGGGTCCCAGAACAGATCCCTGAGGCACACCACTGGTCACTGACCTCCATGCAGAATATGGCCCATCTACAATCAGTCTTTGCCTTCTCTGGGCAAGCCAATTCTGGATCCACAAAGCAAGGTCCCCTTGGATCCCATGCCTCCTTACTTTCTCAATAAGCCTTGCATGGGGTACCTTATCAAATGCCTTGCTGAAATCCATATACACTACATCTACTGCTCTACATCCATTGATGTGTTTAGTCACATCCTCAAAAAATTCCATCAGGCTCGTAAGGCACAACCTGCCTTTGACAAAGCCATGTTGACTATTCCTAATCAGACTATGCTTCTCCAAATGTTCATAAATTCTGCCTCTCAGGACCTTCTCCATCAACTTACCAACCACTGAAGTAAAACTCACTGGTCTATAATTTCTCAGGTTATCTCTACTCCTTTTCTTGAATAAGGGAACAACATCTGCACCCTCCCATCCTCCGGAACCTCTCCCGTCCTCATTGATGATGCAAAGATCATTGCCAGAGGTTCAGCAATTTCCTCCCTTTTCTCCCACAGTAACCTGGGGTACATCACATCCAGTCCAGGTGACCTATCCAATTTGATGCTTTCCAAAAGCTCCAGCACATCCTCATTCTTAATGTTTATATGCTCAAGCTTTTCAGTCTGCGGTAAGTCATCCATACAATTACCAAGGTCCTCTTCTGTAGTGAATACTGAAGCAAATTCACTAAGTACCTCTGCTATCTCCTCTGGTTCTATACACACTTTTCCACTGTCACACTTGATTGGTCCCATTCTCTCACATCTTATCCTCTTGCTCTTCACATACTGGTAGAATGCCTTAGGGTTTTCCTTAATCCTGCTCACCAAGGCCTTTTCATTGCTCCTTTTGGCTCTCCTAATTTCGTTCTTAAGCTCCTTCCTGCTAGCCTTATAATTTTCTACATCTCTATTATTGCCTAGTTTTTTGGAACTTTCGTAAGCTTTTCTTTTCTTCTTGACTAGATTTTCAACAGCCTTTGTACGCCATGGTTCCTGTACCTTACCATCCTTTCCCTGTCTCATTGGAACGTGTCTACACAAAACCCCACACCAGTATCCCCTGAACATCTGTCACATTTCTGCCGTACATTTCCATGAGAACATTTGTTCCCAATTTATACTTCCAAGTTCCTGACTGATAGCTTCATATTTCCCCTTACTGCAATTAAACACTTTCCTAACTTGTCTGTTCCTATCGCCATCTAATGCTATGGTAAAGGAGATGGAATTGTGACCACTGTCTCCAAAATGCTCTTCTACTGATAGACCTGACACCTGACCAGGTTCATTTCCCAATACCAGATCAAGTACAGCCTCTCTTCTTGTAGGCTTACCTACATATTGTGTCAGAAAACCTTCCTGAACACACCTAACAAACTCCACCCCATCTAAACCAATCAGTATTGGGGAAATTAAAATTTCCCAGCACACAACCATGTTATTATTGCATCTTTCCAGAATCTGTCTCCCTATCTGCTCCTCGGTATCCCTGTTATGATTGAGTGGTCTATAAAAAACACCCAGTAGAGTTATTGACCTTTTCCTGTTCCTAACTTCCTCTCACAGAGATTCAGTAGACAATCCCTCCATGACTTCCTTCTTTCCTGCCCCTGAGCCATGCAACTCTCTGTAATGGTCACAACATCATAGCTCCAAGTACTGATCCACACTCTATGCTTATCCGCTTTGTTCATGATACTTCTTGCATTAAAATAGACACATCTCAAACCATCAGTCTGAGTGTATCCTTTCTCTATCACCTGCCTATCCTCCCTCTCATACTGTCTCCAAGCTTTATCTATTTGTGAGCCAACTGCACCTTCCTCCGTCTCTTCTGTTTGGTTCCCACCCCCCAGCGATTCTAGTTTGAACTCTCCCCAGTAGTCTTAGCAAACCTCCCTGCCAGGATATTTGTCCTCCTCGTATTCAAGTGCAACCCATCCTTTCTGTACAGGTCACGCCTGCCCCAAAAGAAGGTTGACCCCCACCCCCCCCCCCCAAGCAGTACTCAAACAGGAGTACTTATTGTTAAGGGGGACAGTACTCAAACAGGAGTACTTATTGTTAAGGGGGACAGTACTCAAACAGGAGTACTTATTGTTAAGGGGGACAGCCACAGGGGTACTCTCTAGTATCTGACTCTTGCTCTTCCCTCTAATTTAGTTTTCAAACATCTGCTATATTTTGCTTTTGAACAAATATAGGGAATTCTCAGGACGTGTTTTCCTTGTGGCCTATGAGATCCCACTCTTTCTACTCAATTGGCAGTATAATTGTACAAAGTTAATGACACTGATGAGCTCCTTAATTTCTCTTCCAGTTAATAAGAAATAGCCTAAACTCTGTCAAAAACACAAAAAACAATCTTATTGGGTCACCTCGTTACCTTCTCATTTCAAAAGAAGTGAAGTAAATCATTGTTATTTATCCTCTGAGCATTTAGATATTTGCCAGAATTTCAGATTCCCCCAGATCATTGAGTGATGGGGAGAGGATGGATGGAAGAAGCTGCAGGGATAACATTACAGAAGGAATGTGGTGGCAATTGAGAGAGTACGGAAGAGAATCACCAAGATGATTCCCGGAAAGGAGGACTGCAGCTGTCAGGAGAAATTGGAGAGGCCATGTTTATTATCTCTGACGCACAGCAGGGTGAGGGGTGAACTTCTAGAAGTTTATAAAATTATGAGGAGCATAGATGGTGAAGGTCTTTTCCCAGTGCAAGAGAATCTTAAACGAGAGGTTACAGGTTTAAGATGTGAAGGGAGGAAGTTCAAGGAGAACAAAGGGATAAATCTTCCCACACAGAGGATTGTGGTTATCTGGAACGAGTTGCCAGAGGAAGTGGAGGAGGCAGATATAATTACAATGCTTGAAAGCCATTTTGATATATGTTTGTACAGGAAAGGCACAGAGAGATATCACAGAGGCAAATACCAATAGTGTAGGTAGGCACCATGGTGGCATAGATGAGATGGGCCAAGGTGACCTGCTTCTGCACCGTCCATTTATATGAATTAATATTTCTATAATGTATACACAGTCATTATGTGACAATATTGTGCTGAGAAAACAGGAAATCCCTGTAAGAATATTAATGATGCTTTCACGGATAACAAGCTGGGTGGCTAGAGGTGTAACAGATGTTTAAAGTACATTTACATTTGGTGAGTTCTTTAAACTGAGGCGGAGGCTTAACTACCTTCATTCCGGGGCAGCCTGGAGGACCATCGGTAAACGTTGGTTCACCTTTCTCACCCTTCGCACCGGGTGGGCCAACCAGGCCGGAAGCACCGACAGAGCCCGATTCGCCTAGGGATCCTTTCTCTCCTTCAGTGCCTGACAAAATCATCAGAAACATAATCTCACATAGAATGGACGAAATAGGAGAAGGAGTAAGCTGTGTAACGTTTCGGGCCTGCTCTACCATTCATTGATCGATCTCAGAGCCATTTGCCAGTAGTACCCCCACAACCCTTTATGTTACTTCCCTTAAATGGAATACGAGAACCTGCCCAATACAGAGAGCATCTCAAAACAGTTAACATCGCTTTATCCAGAAGTCTTTAAGAAATTGAAAAACTCCATCCCATACAGTATCCAGTGATGTTGTGGGGATGGAACTGGACTCTCTGACAGTGGATGCTGTCCAAGTTGCATGCCATCTTGGACAATGTCTCTCATCCTCTACATAATGTACTGGTTGGGCACAGGAGTACATTCAGCCAGAGACTCATTCCACCGAGATGCAACACTGAGCGTCATAGGAAGTCATTCCTGCCTGTGGCCATCAAACTTTACAACTCCTCCCTTGGAGGGTCAGACACCCTGAGCCAATAGGCTGGTCCTGGATTTTTCCTGGCATAATTTACACATTACTATTTAACTATTTATGGTTTTATTACTATTTAATTATTTATGGTACAACTGTAACGAAAAACAATTTCCCCTGGGATCAATAAAGTATGACTATGACTATGACTATGTATCCACCTCAGTTTTAAGGAGATAGTTTTAATTCTTCTATTGCAACATTTGATGACTTTATGCATCTAATTTTATCACAGATAGGTGCACTCACAAAGCATCTCCCTTACAATTCAACCAAGCTTGATTCTAGTTCTGCAAATTATCAATTACAGTGAGAGAGAAATTCACCACTTATCCCATAACAACCACATTTACAATTCCAGTTTGGCTTTTTCAAATTAACTTTCCCCATCAGTCACATGCTATAAAACTCCCAATTAATTCACTTAAATGCACAATCGAAGCTATTACTTGTTTTGCAGAAGCACACTTCAAGGAACAAGCTTGACTCAAATAAAACAGAAAATGCTGGAAATAGTGGATCAGGCACCATCTGTGGAGAAAGAAAAACCATTATCCTGAAACATGAATATCTGTTTCTTTCTCCAAGAATGCTGCCTGACCCGACAAGTGCCTTCAGCACCTTCTGTTTTATTTCAGAACTTTCAGGAACTCAAATGAGCTTGATTTGTTACTCTTTGGCAGGGTAAAGTTCAAATCCATTGTCATAGCATGCATACTCAGGATATAAAGGCCAGGAAAATTAGATTTTAGGGTTGTTAATTGAGCCAGCTCCCTCGTGAGTATTGGCCTCCCCAGCATCAGGGACATCTTCAAAAGACAAAACCTTAAAAAGGCACCATCCATCACTGGTGCTTTGTGAACCCTGTAGAATTTTCTCTATTTCTACATAAATATTATCTAAAATGATCTTCACCTAAGACCTAAAACGAAATGGAGAACCCAATTAAATAAATAACACAAAAGCATTATACTTGTTCATTTATTTATTGAGAAAAATGATCCAATATTACATGTATTTGTTGGAAAAAGCATGAGAACCTTTGCTTTCAGTAATTGGTGTGATCCCCTCATACGGCAATAACTTCAATCAAACATTACCAGTAACTGTTGATCAGTCTTGCACATCAGCTTGGAGGAATTTTGGCCATTCCTCTTTAAAAAACTGCTTCTACTCTGGGATGTTGGTGCATGAACTGCTTGCTTCAGGTCCTTTCACAACGTTTCTATAGGATTAAGTTCAGGACTTTGATTCAACCATTCCAAAACACAAATTTTCTTCTTTTTAAACCATTCTGTTGTTGATTTACTCTTCTAAGTGGTCCCCATTGTCTCTATCATTGATTGGCCGAATCAATGCTATTAAAATGATTATTTTACCTAAATTTTTATATTTATTTCAAATGATACCAATTTTTATTCCTAAATCCTTTTTTGATACTATTGATTTTAAAATTTCCTCTTATATATGGCAAAACAAAAATTCCAGATTAAGTAAAAATATTTACAGAAATCCAAGAAAGATGGTGGTTTGGCATTGCCTAACCTAAGATTTTATTATTGGGCAATTAATATTCGATATTTAATATTTTGGACACAAGATTGGAATATAACCCCAAGCCCACATTGAGTAAACCTTGAAGGCTACTCTGTACTAGGGTTCTCTTTAGCTTCCACTTTAGGAATGTCACTGCCTTTTGCACTATCTAAATTGAATAAACAAATGTTTAACCCTATAGTTAAACATACATTGCGAATATGGTTTCAATTTTGTAAATTTTTTGGTTTGAACAAATTTATGTTATCAAGTCCTATTATATCTAATTTCTTTTTTCAACCCTCGGTAATGGACCAAGCCTTTTTGATATGGAAAATGAAAGGTATAACATGTTTTTGTGACTTATTTCGAGATAACTGTTTTATGTCTTTTGAACAGTTATCTAAGAAATTTGATTTGCCAAGATCGCATTTTTTTAGATACTTAAAAATAAGAATTTTTAAAAATACTACGTTGCCTACCTTTCCAACTTCATATCCTACTGATATCACTGATAAAATTTTAGGTTTAAACCCTTTCCAGAAGGGATTAATAGCAGTTATCTATGATATAATTATGAAATTACAGCCAGGTATATCTGATAAAATTAAAAATGAATGGGAAAGGGAACTTCAACTTTGTCTACCTATGGAGAAATGGAATAACATTTTTCAATTAGTTAGTACTTCTTCTATATGTGCTAAACATACATTAATACAATTTAAAGTAGTGCATACAGCCCATATGTCTAAAGATAAATTAGCCCATTTTTATTCCCATATAAACCCCATTTGTGACAGATGTCACTCTGAGGTGGCTTCTTTAACTCATATGTTTTGGTCCTGTCCTCTTTTGGAAAAATATTGGAAAGATATTTTTGATATTATCTCAACAGTTCTACGTTTTGATTCCCAACCCCATCCTATTACGGCAATTTTTGGATTGCCAATGGTAGAACATAGATCTTTCAGGCAACACACATCAAAGTTGCTGGTGAACGCAGCAGGCCAGGCAGCATCTATAGGAAGAGGTACAGTCGACGTTTCAGGCCGAGACCCTTCGTCAGGACTAACTGAAGGAAGAGCTAGTAAGAGATTTGAAAGTGCGTTTCAGGCTGAGACCCTTCGTCAGGACTAACTGAAGGAAGAGCTAGTAAGAGATTAGAAAGAAATTTCCTCTTCCTATAGATGCTGCCTGGTCTGCTGCGTTCACCAGCAACTTTGACGTGTGTTGCTTGAATTTCCAGCATCTGCAGAGTTCCTCGTGTTTGCGAACATAGACCTTTGTCTTCTTCAGCCTGTCGGATGATAGCATTTGTTACTTTAATAGCCAGAAGATCTATTTTATTGAACTGGAAGGAAACCAATCCTCCTACTACATTCCAATGGTTTTCCCAAACTATATTGTTTAAGTAATATTTTTGATCCTTCGGTTAAATTTGAAGAAACTTGGAAACCTTTTATGCAACATTTTCATATGATGTAATTTGACCTTTCCGAATCTTCTTTATTAACTTCAAATATATGAATAGAGGAGCGGAGTTGATAACAGTATTGAACGTGTCTGATTCAAGATATTGGTCTAGCCCTGTTTTGTTCTGTTCGCTTTTTTTGGAGGTTTAATATTTAGTTTTTTTTCTTTTTTGGGGGGGGGGGTCTTTGTTTATATATATATATATTTTTTTTTTCTTTTTATTTCTTTTTTTTCTTTATGACTAATTTCATCATGAGTTTGGAAGTCTATTATACCTATGATACTTAAAATCTTTTTTGTATGTTTATTAAGATTATTCCAATCTCTTTGTATCAACATTGTTACTGTGTTTATAATTTTGAAAATTAATTAAAAGTTTTAAAAAGAAAGAAAGATTTACTCTTGTTTTTTGGATCATTGTCTTGTTGCATTATTCAATTTCTATTAAACTTCAGGTGACGGACTGCTACGCTTACTTTCTCCTATAAAATGTCTTGATACAATTTTGAATTCATTGTTCCCTCAACGATTGTAAGCTGTTCAGGCCCTGAGGCAGCAAAGCAGTCCCAAACCGTGATACACGTTCCATCATGCTTCACAGTTGAGATGAAGTTTTGGTGTAGGTGTGCAGTGCCCTTTTCCCTCCAAACATAGCAAGGTGCATTTCTGCCAAAAAGTTCAACTTTTGTCTCATCTGTCCACAGAACATTGTCCCAGAAGCATTGTAGAACATCCAGCTGGTAGTTTGCAAACTTGAGACATGCAGCAATTTTCTTCTGGAGAGCAGTGGTTTCCTCCGTGGGGTCCTTCCATGAACACCATTCTTGTTCAGTGTTTTTCTTCTAGTGGATACACGAACAGAGACTTTAGCAGGTTCTAGAGATTTCTGCAGGTCTTTTGCTGTTATCCTTGGGTTCTTTTTCACCTCCTTCAGCATTGCATTTTGTGCTCTTGGTGTGATCTTTGTAGGACGCCCACTCCTAGGGAGGGTAGCAACAGTACTGAGTTTCCTCCATTTGTAGACAATTTCTCTCACAGGTCTTTAGAAATGCTTTTGTGGCTTTTTCCAGCTTCATACACCTCTACAATTCTTCTAAAGTCCTCTGAAAGTTGCTCTGATTGAGTCATGGTGCACGTAAAGAGATCTTTCTTGAGAAGAGCAGGCTGTCAGTAACCTGACTTTCTGTGTCTTTTTTATAGGGCAGGGCACCTCTATAACCCACACCTCCAATCTCATCTCATTGATTGGAACACCTGACTCCAAATAGCTTTTGTAGAGGCATTACCCCGGAGGTTCACA